>NC_092094.1:31231167-31531167 GCF_045679555.1 Salvelinus alpinus | reverse complement strand
TTCCTCCCTCTCTCTCTCACTTGTTTAAGTCAAGCAGTTTCTCAGCAACTTTCTCTATTTGTCAACACGCCATCTCTTCTCTCTTTGCTTTAGAGTCTCTCCCTCTGTTTTTGGATGGCACACGGAGAGGAGTGGGTGAATAAACAGTAGGATGGACAGAAGAAGGGAGGGACGGAGAGATGGATGGAGGGAGAAGGGAAAGAAGATGAAGAGAATATAAAGCGAAAAACAAAGTGTCCAAGATTCGCCTACTGCTTGTGTGTGTGTGTGTGTGTGTGTGTGTGTGTGTGTGTGTGTGTGTGTGTGTGTGTGTGTGTGTGTGTGTGTGTGTGTGTGTGTGTGTGTGTGTGTGTGTGTGTGTGTGTGTGTGTGTGTGTGTGTGTGTGTGTGTGTGGTCAACTATGTCTTGTCTGAAGTGTTACCGTGATGACTGATTTATACAATATCTCTCTCTCTCTCTCTTTAAAGTTCAACCTGTGGGAGGGAACACAATATCAGATCTTCAAGGTCTCTGCTTTTCTTTCTCTCAATTTCTTCATTCCTTTACATCCTCCCTCTCTTCCTCCCTCTCTCACTTGTTGAAGTCAAGCAGTTTCTCAGCAACTGACTCCTTATTTGTCAGCACTCCATCTCTTCTCGATTTTCTTTTGGATGGCACATGGAGAGGAGTGGGTGAATAAACAGAAGGAAGGTCAGAAGAACAGAGGGAGGGAGATGGGAAAGAAGATAAAGAGAAAATTGAGTGAAAAACTATGAGATCTTGTGTCCAAGATTCACCTATTGCTGAGAGTTTGTATCAATGTGTTTGTGTGAATGTAAGTGTATGCTTGTGTCTGTGTGTGTGTGCGTGTGTGTTTATTTGTGTGTGTGTGTGTGTCCAACATGTCCCTACCGCAGGCATAGTCTCTTATAGCCCTCTCTGTCAGATTGGTCCCATCTGCTACCAAGACGGGTGCAGTCTGGGCCTAGGAGGGAGAACACTGAAACACACACACACTAACTATCTGGCTAGTTAGCTCAGCCTGGTCACACCAAATCCAATGCAGTATTCAAAGTTCGTCTAGGTCCACAGCACATCAGGAAATGCCTTCAACACCAGCCACTAGGGAACACTGTGTGCGCTATTGTCACGATCATCGTTGTAATCATACTCAGACCAAAGCGCAGCGTGGAATCGGTTCGATATCTTTTCATTTAAGTGAACCGAACAAAAAAACAATAAAGAATAAACGATACGTGAAGCTCAAGCAGTGCTCACAGGCAACTACACAGAAACAAGATCCCGCAAAACAGAGTGGGGAAATGGCTGCCTAAATATGATCCCCAATCAGAGACAACGATAAACAGCTGCTTCTGATTGGGAACCATACCAAGCCAACATAGAAATAAATGCACTAGATCACCCACCCTAGTCACACCCCGACCTAACCAAAATAGAGAATAAAAAGGCTCTCTATGGTCAGGGCGTGACAGCTATTACCATAAAGTAGCTCCAGCGATTTCAATCCCAGTGCTAGACACTGCTAAAAAATTAAAAATAATGTTCCAAACCTTAACTCTTTAACGCCCACACCAGTAGAAATCCACTTTTTCGAGCTAAAAGACAACGTCAGGAGCTTACCCATGATGTTTCTCTACGATTTAAGTAAATAAGTCATCATTTTAAACAAAGTATGATATATTTGGGCTTTAAGTGACAAATCCGAACTGCCCACTTCGTGAAAATCCATGTGAATGCGGTGACTTTTCCTATGATATGACATACATATTTATCCACCTTATCTCAGCCCACTGGTCACCATAGCAGCACCCACTGGTAGCACGCGCTCCAGCAGGTATATCTCACTGGTCACCACCAAAGCCAATTCCTCCTTTGGTCGTCTTTCCTTCAAGTTCTCTGCTGCCAATGACTGGAACGAACTGCAAAAATCTCTGAAGCTGGAGACTCATATCTCCCTCACTAGCTTTAAGTACCAGCTGTCAGAGCAACTCACAGATCACTGCACCTGTACATAGCCCATCTGTAAACAGCCCATCTATCTACCTACCTTATCCCCATACTGTATTTATTTATTTATCTTGCTCCTTTGCACCCCAGTATCTCTACTTGCACATTCATCTTCTGCACATCTACCATTCCAGTGTTTAATTGCTATATTGTAATTACTTTGCCACCATGGCCAATTTATTGCCTTAACTCCCTTATTTTACCTCATTTGCACTCACTGTATATAGACTTTTTGTTTTATTTTGTTCTACTGTAATATTGACTATGTTTTGTTTATTCCATGTGTAACTCTGTGTTGTTGTATGTGTCAAATTGCTATGCTTTATCTTGGCCAGGTCGCAGTTGCAAATGAGAACTTGTTCTCAACTAGCCTACCTGGTTAAATAAAGGCAAAATAAAAATAAAGCAGCCCATGTTTAGTTTCAGGTCTGGGTTTTATTTGAATGTTACCACCCACCAGCATGGCATTGTTTATTAAAGGCCATGTTGCAAGCTAAATATGCAATATACATCCCTTGTAGATGGATTGCTAAAGAAAATAAAATTGTGACGCACTTGCGTTAGTAAGCAGCCTGTGATTTTGCCTGTGACATTCGTTCAGGTGAAGACCCTGGAGCTGACTGAGGACAACATCTGGTGAAGACACCGATTCTACAAACAAGTAGATATTACACCTCGGCCTGAATAGGCAAGTCAGTTATTATTATTATTCTTTTTTTAATTGAACCTTTATTTAACTAGGCAAGTCAACAAATTCTTATTTAGCGGTAAGGCACTGCATCTCAGTGCAAGAGGTGTCACTACAGTCCCTGGTTCCAATCCAGGCTGAATCACATCCGGCCTTGATTGGGAGTCCCATAGGGCAGCGCACAATTGGCCCAGCGTCCGCCGGGTTTGGCCTGGGGTAGGACGTCATTGTAAAAAAAAAAGCGTGTTCTTATCTGACTTGCCTAGTTAAATAAAGGTTAAATAAATAAAATAAAAATGAACTGACTTCCTAGTTAAATAAAGGTAAAAAATTCAAATAAAATGTCAATACCTCTCACAAATACAAGCAGTGATGAAGTCAATCTCTCCTCCACAGTACCCCCCCCCCCCCCAAAGGACAGTACCCCCCCTTCAAAGGTGAGGACTCCGGCCGCAAAACCTGAACCTATAGGGGAGGTTCTGGGTGGGCATTACTCCGCGGCGGCGGTTCTGGTGAGGGACGTGGACCCCGCTCCACTTCTGGCTCGGCCCACTTTAATAACCGAGCGGTTCTTTAAAGAGTTACTATACAACTATTTTCCTTAGATCATTAAAACTATCCATAATACATATCAAGACTAGTATAAGTGATAAGGCAAACGTGTCAAAATACACATTTTAAACATTTTCATGCACAGGCTCTGGCAGCTCCGGACTGAAGGGAGAACCTGGAGGGAGGAGATGGAGAGACAGCCTGGTCCTTGGAGGAGGCACAGGATAGACCGGGCCGTGGAGGCGCACTGGAGGTCTCGAACTAAGGGGCTGCACAACCCGTCCTGGCTGGATGGTGATTTTAGCTCGGCACATGCGAGGCGCAGGCACAGGACGCACTAGGCTGTGCAGACACACGGGAGGCACAGTGCGCAGAGCCGACGCAGGATATCCTGGCCCGAGGAGACGCACTGGCGGTCTGGAGAGCAGGGCTGGCACTATCCGTCCTGGCTGGATCCTCACCCTAGCCCGGCAGATGCGGGGAGCTGGAATTTAGCGCACCGGGCTCAGAGCACGTATTGGAGAGCTGTAGCGCCGAGCTGGCAGAGGACGTGCAGGGTTAGGGAGGCGCACAGGAGGCCTGGTGCGTGGGACTGGCACAGTCTTCACCAAATGGCTAGCACGCACCTCAGGACGAGTATGGAGAGCTGACTCAGGTGACATCAAATCGCGGACACGCTCCGTCCGGCGGATGTCGTGCCTCATGCACCAAAACAGCAGCTCTCTCATTGCTCTCTCCTCCAATCTCCCCATGAACTCCTTCACAGTCTCGGCTTCGCTTCCTTTACTCACCTCCAATTTCACCCCATAGCCCAGGGCCTGACCAGTCCCACGGTAAGCACGGGGAGTGGGCTCAGGTCTCCAACCTGACTCTGCCACTCCCCGTGTGCCCCCTTCCCAAAAACAAATTTGGGCTGCCTCTCGGGCTTCCTTGCCAGCCGTGTTCCCTCGTATCTCCAGTTCCCTTCTCCTGCTGCCTCCGCCTGTTCCCATGTCCAGTCCTCTTCTCCACGCTGCTTGGTCCTTTCTTGGTGGGTGGTTCTGTAACGAACGTCGTCTGGAGAAGGAGAAGAGGACCAAGGTGCAGCGTGGTAAGTATTCATAATACGTTTAATAAATATGAACACTCGAACAAAAACAACAAAACGACAAACGAACAGTTCTGCAAGGTGCAACAAACACTAAACAGAAAAATAACCCCCCACAACTAACAGTGGGAAAACAGGCTACCTAAGTATGGTTCTCAATCAGAGACAACGATAGACAGCTGCCTCTGATTGAGAACCACACCAGGCCAAACACCTAGAAATACAACACATAGACATACAAACATAGAATGCCCACGCACATCACACCCTGACCAAACAAAAAATAGAAACATACAAAGCAATCTACGGTCAGGGCATGACAGTATGTTTAAGTTATCACAGAATTTAGCAACATTTGAAGACCAACATGATGTCGTGACTTGACTTAACATTAATCTGATGACTGTTATTTATCTAATCAACTACCATGTTTAATTGTTACCCGATTAAATTAATCATGTGACAATTAACTCATTAGGATCTGGGGAACCAAAGATAGAGGTTCTTTAAAGAGTTACTATCTCTCAAATTATACTCTAGAAGGTCTTTCCCTATCATATAAACAGTCAGCTTATTAATCATAACCTTGTATCAACATCATCATTCTGAACAGTCGTAACCTTGCATCTGCAAAAACCTGAGCCTTACTTATGATTCAGTGCTACACAAATAAGTTTAAATATTTATTTACTAGCTAATTATATGGTAACACAGAATAAACATACACACTTAATACGTTAAAAACAGGTCCCTAGCGGAATGACACAACATGGCTGCTTGTTACAAAAGAGATGGAGAAAGGGCAGAGAGGGACAGAGACACTTAACAATGGTACTTTCAGAAACTACTCTCACTTACAGTAATCATATACTTTGCACACAAACCAGCACCCTCTTTAAAACTTCTTATGGCTGCATCCCGCTACCGGGATCGATATGACAGCAGCCAGTGAACATGCAGGGCGCCATTTTCAAAACATCAAAAATCTCATAATTAAAATTCCTCAAACATACATGTATCTCATACCATATTAAAGCTATTCGTGTTGTTAATTCGTTGTTCTGTTGAAAAATGTAAAACTATTATTCGGCCATTAATTTCGGTGCGGTCTCGCTTTAGCGCACGCTGTATGTCGTAGTAACGTTAATTTTTTTAATCTAACACAGCGGTTGCATTAAGAACTAATGTATCTTTCATTTGCTGTCCAACCTGTATTTTTTAGTCAAGTTTATGATTAGTTATTGATTAGATTAGGTGCCTCTCCCAAGATTTCTCCCGACATTTTGTTGGCAGCTTGGCTACTATTCTCATTGTATAACCACGATTTGTGCCGCTAAATATGCACATTTTCGAACAAACAATATATGTATTGTGTAATATGATGTTTTAGGACTGTCATCTGAAGAAGTTTGAGAAGGTTAGTGAAAAAATTAATATCTTTTGCTGGTTTATTCGTTATCGCTACTGTTGGCTTGAATCAATGCTGTTGTGTGGTTGGCTATTGTAGTAAGCTAATATAATGCTAAATTGTGTTTTCGCTGTAAAACACTTAAAGAATCTGAAATATTGGCTGGATTCACAAGATCTTTGTCTTTCATTTGCTGTACGCTGTGTATTTTTCATAAATGTTTTATGATGAGTATTTAGGTAATTCACGTTTGCTCTCTGTAGTTATTCTAGTTGCTTTGGTGAGAGTTGTGATGGTGGCTGCAATGTAAAACTATGATTTATACCTGAAATATGCACATTTTTCGAACAAAACATATGCTATACAATAAATATGTTATCAGACTGTCATCTGATAAAGTTGTTTCTTGGTTAGTGACTATTTATATCTTTATTTGGTCGAATTTGTGATAGCTACCTATGCAGGAAAAAAATGGTGGGAAAAAAAAGTTGTGTCTTTTGCTATGGTGGTTAGCTAATAGAAATACATATTGTGTCTTCCCTGTAAAACATTTTAAAAATCAGAAATGATGGCTGGATTCACAAGATGTGTATCTTTCATTTGGTGTCTTGGACTTGTGATTTCATGAACATTTTATTATATGATATCCCTGTGGCTTTAGGCTAGGCTATGCTATGCTAGTCAGCTTTTTTGATGGGGGGGATCCCGGATCCGGGTTTGTGACTCATTAGAGTTAATGCAATCGCCGTGTTAGAATTCTAAAAATAACTTTAGTACGACATGCAGCTTACGTTATAGCGAGACAGCGCCAAAAATCAAGGCGGAAAACACAACAACACATTTTCGACAGAAATAGGAAATAACATCATAAATGGGTCCTACTTTTGTTGAGCTTCCATCAGAATCTTGCACAAGGGGTCCTTCGTCTAGAACAATCGTTGTTTGGTTTGAGAATGTCCTTTTTCCCTCTCGAATTAGCAAGCAAAACTTGCCAAGTGGCGCGAAGCTGTCCATCGTGAACAAACGCAGAGAACGGAACACGCCAAAACTCCCGAAAAAATTTCAATAATCTGATTAAACTATATTGAAAAAACATACTTTACGATGATATTGTCACATTTATCAAATAAAATCAAAGCCGGAGATATTAGCCGTCTATAACAAAAGCTTTTCAGAAGCCAATGCTGATGTACTTCCTGCGCCTTCCTGAACAAAGGAATTTGGGGTCATGTCGTTCCAAGCTCTCTCTTTTGACCATAGAAATAGCTATACACTCCATTTCACCTCTCACAGCCTATTGACATCTAGTGGAAGGCGTATGAAGTGCATGTATACTAATAGATTTCAAGCAAATGATTAGGGAGGCCCTGGAACAGAGCCTCGATTTCAGATTTTTCACTTTCTGACAGGAAGTTTGCTGCAAAATGAGTTCTGTTTTACTCACAGATATAATTCAAACGGTTTTAGAAACTTGAGAGTGTTTTCTATCCAATAGTAATAATAATATGCATATTGTACGAGCAAGAATTGAGTACGAGGCCGTTTGAAATGGGCACCTTTCATCCAAGCTACTCAATACTGCCCCTGCAGCCATTGAGTAGCTAAGGTGTATGTCAATTTCCGACTTCAACTGTATGTGCTGTATTCTACACCATCTACTGCATCTTGCCTATGCCGCACGCCATCGCTCATCCATATATTTATAGTATGTACATATTCTTATTCATCCCTTTACATTTGTGTGTATTTGTGTGGATAAGGTAGTTGTTGTGAATTTGTTAGATTACTTGTTAGATATTACTGCATAGTCGTAACTAGAAGCACAAGCAGTTCGCTGGACTCGCATTAAATCAAATCAAATCAAATGTATTTATGTAGCCCTTCGTACAACAGCTGCTATCTCAAAGTGCTGTACAGAAACCCAGCCTAAAACCCCAAACAGCAAGCAATGCAGGTGTAGAAGCACGGTGGCTAGGAAAAACTCCCTAGAAAGGCCAAAACCTAGGAAGAAACCTAGAGAGGAACCAGGCTATGAGGGGTGGCCAGTCCTCTTCTGGCTGTGCCGGGTGGAGATTATAACAGCACATGGCCAAGATGTTCAAATGTTCATAAATGACCAGCATGGTCAAATAATAATAATCACAGTAGTTATCGAGGGTGCAGCAAGTCAGCACCTCAGAAGTAAATGTCAGTTGGCTTTTTTAGCACTTCCGGTGAACAGGTCAGGGTTCCATAGCCGCAGGCAGAACAGTTGAAACTGGAGCAGCATTAACATCTGCTGACCATCTGTATGTGACCAATAAAATGTGATTTGATGTATGATCACTGTCCATGGTACTGAAAGTCTTATATTTGCTAGTGATACTAAAGTATACTGTTTAGCACCAAGTAGAAGTATACTGTATGTGTGTGTGCCATGTGTGTGTGGGAGTGTGTGTACAGTAATTTGTGATGTGTGTGGTTGAGAGTGTGACTCATTACTGTGCAAAGCCAAGGCCAATGATAACTATGTGTGATGTATGTTGTTCAATGTGTGAAGAACGGGTGTGTATGTGTGTGTGTGTGCGTGCGTGCACTGTCAAAACATGCAATCACTCACTCTCACACACAGCTTGTTTAACAGAAATATTCATTTTCAAATAAATTGGAACAAGTGTCCGTTGAGTCTATTCCAATACATGCAATAAAGGGGAACAACAGCAAAATATGGACATTTCTTATTGTGCCTTTAACTCTACAACTAAGACTGAGAAGGGACTGTAAATACTGCTTTGTAAAACTAATGCCGTCTTAAATTGATTTAACAATCCCATCAAGTCGATCAGTTTAAATAAGAAAGGCGTTTGAAAGAGTGCAGAATTGTATTTTTATTTTGTGAATTCTATTTGCTGTAGGAAAAATACAAGGTCACAAATTGTATTCACTCGTGTGATTTGTAAGACGTACTTTGCATACTATCACATGTATAGGGACATGATTCCCTGCATAACTCTAGCAGACATACATTGTGTGTGTGCGCGCGTGCGTGCATCATGTACGTGAATTGTGTTTTTGTGCACAGGAGTCTGTGTGTTCAGCTTGTGGCTTGACTGACAACACAGTAAATAAATCTCACACAGAGAGACAGTACTTGGCTTTTTACCATCACCAATTCATCACACACACAGAGACAGAGACAGAGAGAGAGAGAGAGACACACACAGGGAGAAAAACGGAATGAGAGAGGGGTAAAAATACTGTTCTATTTTGTTGTTGCTGTTTCAGTAATCATAATGATAATGATGAGCAGACCAGCAAAATGAATTTCTGCTGCATGTTTACTTCTTCATCTCCCCGGCAAGTTATTCTCTCTCTGTTTTTCTCTCTTGCTGCTTTCTCACACTTAAATCGGGCAGTCAGAGTGTGCATAAGATTGGATGCAAACTCAGGCTTTAAATCAGAACATAGAAGATATAATGCAAATTAATAAATGGTGCATTGCAGCCAATCCATAAATCTATTACAGAAACAGACTTCCTCCAACTAGCTTCTCATGGCACACACACACACACACACACACACACACACACACACACACACACACACACACACACACACACACACACGCTCACGCTCACGCTCACACGCTCACACACACACGCTCTCACACACACGCACACACACGCGCACACACACATGCGCACACACACACGCTCACACACACACTCTCACACACACACACACACACACACACACACACACACACACACACACACACACACACACACACACACACACACACACACACACACACACACACACACACACACACACACACACACACTTGACATATTAGCAGTGTCAATAAGAATGTGTTGTTATTGAGACTGCTGGTAAGCAATGATTTGAAAACAATAAAAAATATTTTCAAGTGCACAGTGCACAAGTGCCTCTTTAAGTGAACACCATTACTACCAAAAGCATGAGTGTCTGTTTTCCTTTCCCACGCTATCACAACTGTAACACTGTATTCTATGTTACTGTTTTTTTATCGCTTTGGTACTATTTTCACAAGTATATGGTGAATTTTTTTAACTACTATTACAAAACTCCAAACTGGTAACACGTGTAATTCAGCCAGTCTTACATTCAAAACCTTTCATTGTGCATTCATTTTATTTGTAGACATATTTCACCACACAACAATTGATCCAACAAATACGTCTACTGGGAAATATACATTGGTTTAATCTCCAAAACACAACATAATGATATCTTCTCAATGTAGTTATTTTAACAACCAGTTAATCGAATAGCAAAACATTTAAGATACAGTACATGTTTCAAAATTGCCCTTGAATGTAGTATGCTACAATACTGTAAATCACCATTCATCCCATGTGTGATCAAAGGTGTGATCATTGAAGACATATTCCACAATGTAATTAAATGAAAGAAACTATTCTTTGCAGGCACTAGTTTGCATCAAGCCTGTCTTGAGAATTTCCCCATAGGTTTTCATCAAAATCGCAAAAATATATCCTCATGCACCTGGAGAAAAACCTTTTGGCATGACACTAGCAACATCAGACTTGTGGGTTCGATTTCCACTGGGTTCACATACAATACCATAATTTGTGGGCTGTTGTTACTTTGGATAAAAGTGTCTGCTACGTAAATGGCATATACTAGTTCTGTATTGGCCAATGTAATTTTTGTAAAGCAGTGTGAACCCTCCCTTCCCCATCAAAAAGACCCCAGCAACTTTATTTTGGATACATGCTGTAACGAACGTCGTAATCCTCCTCGTCTGAGGAGGAGCAAGGATCGGACCAAATCGCAGCGTGGTATGTATCCATATTTATTCGAACACTTATTAAACACGAACAAAAACAATAAACAAAACGAAACCAACGACGCTACAGTCCTGAACATGTGAACCTATAAAACAAAGAACGTAACGAACAGGAACAATCACCCACAAACAAACAGTGAACACAGCCTACCTAAATATGGTTCCCAATCAGAGACAACGTAAAACACCTGCCTCTGATTGAGAACCATATTAGGCAAATCAGACACACCTAAACCAATGAGACACATAACATAGACTACACCCACCCAGCTCACGTCCTGACCAACTAAACAAAGACTAAACAAAGGAAATAAGGTCAGGAACGTGACACATGCTTACTGTATAGGGCAGGGATCATCAACTAGATTCAGCCGCGGGCCGATTTTTTCTTGAGCGGATGGTCGGAGGGCGGGAACATAATTACCAATAATTTGTAGACAGCAAGAAGCCCAAAGAGATATATTGTTTGACTAAAACATAATAATTTCAAACCTTGCTTACATTTGTATACGATCGCGTGTCGTTCTGTTATGGGTGGGATTACTTGTGAACAAATGTATTTAATTTAAATCCATTGGAGTTGAATTCCTGGTGTTTTTACAGTCTTTTATGTCCAACAATAAAAATGATATATTTATAATATATAATATATTTAAAATATGTAAAAATAAATTGCTCAGAAAACTTGGGGGGCCAAATAAAACCACATGCAGGCCAGTTGGTGAACCCTGGTATAGGGAATGGATTTTTTTCTTGTTGTAGACTTTCTAGATTATTTGCATATTGGTATTATATTGATTTTGTTTTACTGCACTGTATGAGCTAGAAACTCAAGCATTTTGCAGCACCTGCTGTAACATCTGCTAATCTGTGTACGGGACAAATAAACGTTTATTTGTTACATACAGTATATCTGTGATCTTGTCAATATCAGATCAAAAAAATGTACTTACTGTGAAGGCAGTCACTCTCATGTCTCACCTACAGCCCTAAGGTTTGACTCCCAGCCAGGTCACACCAGATCGACTTCAGTATTCAACGTTTGTCCAGGTCCCCAGGACGTCGGGAGGTGCCTTCAATACCGTCGGCTTGCCAGGGCTTTGTGGATTTGCATAGAGGAAGGGCTTGAACCCCACACTCCGGCTCGAAGGATCGCAGGTTTCATCCCCGTGCTAGGGACTCGTTTACATTTTTTTCAGTTTTAACCCTATTCCAAACCTGAACCCTTATCTTTACCATTCAGAATTAATGCCTAAACCTAACTGTCAAAATGTTGGATTTAACCTGTGATACTCCGAGCCTGAGTTCACGGATTACAACTTAACGTAGCATGCTAGTTAGCCTATAACTACATGTTTAAGTCATACAGATCTTAGACAAAGCACAAACCCACCGTCGCTGGGCCAGACAGGACTGGCAAAAAGTGCTCTTCACTGACAAGTTGCGGTTTTGTCTCAACAGGGGTGATGGTCAGATTTGCGTTTATCGTTGAAGGAATGAGCGTTACACCGAGGCCTGTACTCTGGAGAAAAATCGATTTGGAGGTGGAGGGTCCGTCATGGTCTGGGGCGGTGTGTCACAGCTTCATCGGACTGAGCTTGTTGTCATTGCAGGCAATCTCAACGTTGTGAGTTACAGGGAAGACATCCTCCTCCCTCATGTGGTACCCTTCCTGCAGGCTCATCCTGACATGACCCTCCAGCATGACAATGCCACCAGCCATACTGCTCATTCTGTGCGTGATTTCCTGCAAGACAGGAATGTCAGTGTTCTGCCATGGTCAGCGAAGAGCCCGGATCTCAATCCCATTGAGCACGTCTGGGACCTGTTGGATCGGAGGGTGAGGGCTAGGGCCATTCCCTCCAGAAATGTCTGGGAACTTGCAGGTGCCTTGGTGGAAGAGTGGGGTAACATCTCACAGCAAGAACTAACAAATCTTGTGCAGTCCACGAGGAAGAGATGCACTGCAGTACTTAATGCATCTGGTGGCCACACCAGATACTGACTGTTACTTTTGATTTTGACCCCCCCTTTGTTCAGGGACACATTATTCAATTTATGTTAGTCACATGTCTGTGGAACCTGTTCAGTTCATGTCTGAGTTGTTGAATCTTGTTATGTTCATACAAATATTTACACATGCTAAAATAAACACAGTTGACAGTGAGAGGACGTTTCTTTTTTTGCTGAGGTTAGATTACATTGGCACATTTAAGATCTGGCACATTTAAGTTTTGGCACATTTAAGATCTGGCACATTTAAGATCTGGCACAAATGGCACATTTAAGATATGGTTTCAATGGTTGGTTGGAACGTGGTGATTTAATTAACACCAGAGTTGTGAGTTTGATTCCCTCATGGTCCCATATTGTATACTGACAATATACAGTATACAGTGTCACTTTTGATAAACATTTATACTAAATCAATGTTTCTCAATGTGATGTTGCAGACCAGTCCTTTAGATGGTTGGCTTACACCAATAAGTCAATTTTTCAAGTGCTAGAGAGGACCCAAGAAGTCCCTAGCTCTCTTGCTAAATTATCAAATGGTATCAATAATGATGCTATTCTACACATTTTGTCATGAGGCTGAGAGAAAATGTTGTTGAATGTTTTATTTTCCGGCTTGAGAAATTGGTCTTTGCTAAGAAGCAATTTTTGTTTATTTTTTACCATTTTAATTGAAAACAATAACAGTAAGGTACTTAATTGTTACCCAGAAATGATTTGATATTGAGATAAAAACAGCTGCATTGGACCTTTAACATAAGACTTAGCACCCTTGTCCAGAGGTTCGGATCTCTTGGCTACCCCCCAAACTCACAATAATATTATTTGTACACTGAACAAAAATATAAACGCAACATGCAACAATTTCAAAGATTTTACTGAGTTACAGTTCATATAAGGAAATCAGTCAATTGAAAAAAATCCATTTGACCCTAATCTATGGATTTCACATGACTGGGAAAACAGAGTATGCATCTGTTGGTCACAGACACATTTAAATAAAAGTAGGGGTGTGGATCAGAAAACCAGTCAGTATCTGGTGTGACCACCATTTTCCTCATCCAGTGTGACACATCTACTTTGCATAGAGTTGATCAGGCTGTTGATTGTGGCCTGTGGAATGTTGTCCCACTCTTCTTCAATGTCTGTGCGAATTTGCTGGATACTGGCGTGTGGCTGGGGCTTGGTGGTGTGTCAAAGCTGTGGTGACGATGCCACTGACTTCAAACTGCCCCCGTGTGATGTACCTCCGCCGTTGTCTTCAAACCATCACTACTTCAACGAGAACGTATGTCTTGGCATGCCAACGGCATTCGTTGATGGTTGTTCTTACCGTCATCTAGACCACTTGCAAGGTGGTTTGGGATTGGTATGGCACAAGACCAAACATCTACTTTGCATAGAGTTGATCAGGCTGTTGATTGTGGCCTGTGGAATGTTGTCCCACTCTTCTTCAATGTCTGTGCGAATTTGCTGGATACTGGCGTGTGGCTGGGGCTTGGTGGTGTGTCAAAGCTGTGGTGACGATGCCACTGACTTCAAACTGCCCCCGTGTGATGTACCTCCGCCGTTGTCTTCAAACCATCACTACTTCAACGAGAACGTATGTCTTGGCATGCCAACGGCATTCGTTGATGGTTGTTCTTACCGTCATCTAGACCACTTGCAAGGTGGTTTGGGATTGGTATGGCACAAGACCAAACAAAACAAACACCATCTCTGAATCCACTCTGGTCTGCTGTCACTTATCTCGTGTCTGGCACTTACAAAACCTCTTCCTGATTTGAAACCAGTCTATTAGTGCAAGAAAAACCTCAGAGTTGTGCATCCTCCTCAAAGGAGGAACTTCTTTTCACAGTCCAACTTCCTGACAGGCAACTGGATCAGGAAGATCCTGAAGCTGAAAGGAGAGATCAACTCTCAGGTCGCCATCGATCTCTGTAATAAAGCATCGCTAGCATTCCTGCAGCGACATCTAGGTAAGGATCTGTGTGGTGTTCATTTGATTTGTGAAGGAGGGTTGCTTCAACATTTGCCTGGAAGCCCGATGTTGAATTGCATTCTACGTATGGCATGGTTGTCTATTGCACAATGACAATTCATTGTGTCTGAGATGACATAATGTGAAAGATTCCATTTGTGTTCCACACCTGGTGCAAACCACTTCAATTTCAACTAGGCAACAGGACCAGGCAGTGTACAGGCAGTGACTAGTGTACTTATCACCCTGCAAACTGTGGTGAAACACAACTTTTCGGAACTTGCAATCTGCACACACTCAAACTATGCCAGAAGCACCTTCTTATGCCACTTGCCGTTTTGGAAACAAAAGAACATGACTACTTCAAGTGGCAAAGAAGTGAAGAACAAAGAGCTCATTCCAGCTTGTGTCAACCTAATAACAAACACAACATTCAGGTGTATTGGAAGAAAGTCAAGGGACACTCCAAATCACCTGGTCGTGACAAACTTGTCAATGACCATGCCAATAGCATGGCGAAATCTGGTGCAATTCCCGGCACTCCTTGGGTGTTTGATGCTTGGGACATCGGTGCCCCCATGGTGTCTGCGTTCACACGTATCCATGTAGCACCGCGGGAAACATCTTTGCACAAACATAACGTGTTGCTAACCCATTCATTCCAGAAGGGTGACCTGGTAGCAATGCAACACCAAGATGACACCCACCCTTTCTTGTCTGATCCTGCCAATAACCCAGTGACCGATCTGGCTTTGGCAGGATCACACAACTTGCCTTTGCTGTACGCCACTAAACAGCACCTCACACTTGTAGATGACCTACTGGTATATGTTTCGGAAACCGACGCCACACAAAGGTGGGTGGTTCCCAAAACACAGAGGGGGATAATGATAGCTCATGCCCACGATGAGCCATGTGGTGGCCATAGGGGGTCAAGGCGACACGCAAAACATTGCGACAGCATTGCGACAATACACTGGCCTCACATGGAACAAGACGTGGTACAATACATGAGGGCTTGTCTAGTTTTCTGCCAGTTTCAACCGTCCCAGAGACACTTCACAGAGCACCCTTGCAGCGCAAGGTGTGTCTTACCCTTGGAGCGCATTCCAGATCGACTGGGTCAGCCCAGTTGCCAGGTCAGCAAGAGGCAACAAATATCTCCTCAAGAAAGAGGAGGAAGGGAAGCGCTACTAAGGTACACTATAGTATATTTTGGTAGATAGAAGGTGCTCTTTGGTAAAAGGTGTAAATTGGTCATCAAAAAGAAAGGAGGACCAAGGCACTCTTCATATAATTAATTAAAATGCCTTTATTAGTATGGCATGTTCAATAGAAACAAAGTTGTTTAAAAACCGACGCGTTTCGGCTGCATGGCCTTCGTCAGGGAGTACAGAAAAAAGAGAATACAATGTCCTCTTTTGAAAGGCTTTTCCAATTAGCCCTAATTAGAAGAGGGAGTGGTTACCAAATTGGACACACCTAGTAAGCAATAATATACACATGAAAAGGTGAAATACTGTAGGTGAAATACTGTAGCTATGTTATCATGAGCATACAACTCCAAATTCTGATGCTTCTAGTTTGGAGTTGTATGCTCATGATAACATAGCTACAGTATTTCACCTTTTCATGTGTATATTATTGCTTACTAGGTGTGTCCAATTTGGTAACCACTCCCTCTTCTAATTAGGGCTAATTGGAAAAGCCTTTCAAAAGAGGACATTGTATTCTCTTTTTTCTGTACTCCCTGACGAAGGCCATGCAGCCGAAACGCGTCGGTTTTTAAACAACTTTGTTTCTATTGAACATGCCATACTAATAAAGGCATTTTAATTAATTATATGAAGAGTGCCTTGGTCCTCCTTTCTTTTTGATGACCAAATATCTCCTCAAATTGACTTTCGCATTCACAAAGTGGGTGGAGTGCCTGCCAGCAACCAGTAGAAACCACATCCGTTTGCTTGCTGAACCATGTTTTCAGTCGTTCTGGCCTGCCAGGAGAGACCGTGGACAGCGACCGAGGAGCGACCCATCTTTTGGATGCTGTAATGACTGAACGGTGGCTGATTCTGGGAGTCAAAGCCATACTCCACATCGCATACCACCCTAGGAGCTCCGGCAGAGTAGAAAGGAGAAATCAGACAATCATCAGAATTCTGATAAAATATGTGGTAGCCAACCACAAATATTGGGACCTCAAACTCCCACTGGTAATGATGGCAATCAGAGCCACACGCAATGGGTCTACGGGAATAACACCATTAGAGATGATGACGGGCAGGCAAATGATGCTTCCACTTCAACTCCTGTACCAACCTGAAGATGTCGGTGCAGCCACCGCATACACAGCTCATCAATACGTGGCTGACTTTTGAACCCAACTCCAGACTACCTTTGCTTACGCTCAAGGAAAGCTGGAAAGTAGTGCAGAAGGTGACAAAACCCATTATGACAAAAATGCCTCACACCAGGAGTTTGAGGTCAGGGATAAGGTCTGGTACTACATACAGTGGTTCCTCCTTTAAAAGTTGCGAGCTTACACCACGGGACTTAGAGGTACCCAGCATCACGGCTTCATTGCTCGAGACCACCGAAAGGGGGAGTTAGAGCACTCATTATGCATTTGGGTCCCAAGGTTTTTATATGACCAATCATGTTGAGTGGTTCCAATGACGAATTTGATGCAAACCACCCGTTCCTGGTGACTTTCTTCAGCAAAGATGGCTGACAAAACATTACGATGGAAGCATATGTAAATAGTTATAACGGCATAACAAGTCAAGCAATAAATGTATAATTGAGAGGAATATGTTACTTATTGTAGAGATAAACGTTTGTGCATATTTTTTTTCATAAAGTTAATTTACAAAAATTGCTATTTAGCAAGTTATCTGACTAGCTAACATTAGCTAGCTAGCTAGCAAGTGTTATGACATGATTATGAATTTATGATTTGTGTTGTTTAATGTTTTTGGGACTCCTGAGAAAACCATCAAACCAGGCTGTCGTCTTGTTAAACAGTGGATGTAAAGAATCTAGCTAGCTATAGTATGTACTGCAAATGTAATGTACATTTGTGTTAGCTTGTCTTGCTTATATTTGCCATGCAATACAGCTGAAGTAACATAGCTAGCTAACTATTTGCTTATTGTTATTATTGTGTAGTGGAGGATAACAAGAACTGTATGCCTATGGATGTGTAGCTAGCTACAGTATGTAGCCGATCTGTGTATGGACCCTAAAACTTTTGGTATGAATATTAGTTCAGAACCTATCTATGAACCTCAGCTATCATAGTTGTTGTATCGACTTCAAGTCTGAATGGCATTAATGAAGCCTATGGATTGAGTGGAATACAATAACTTTATTGTGCCAAGGATGCAAGTCCTGTATACATGTACTGTAGTTATTACCACGCATGAGATCCCCACATTGTAGCCTGTACATTGAATATATTCACTGATCATGTACTCTTCCTTGGCAAATAAAGGTGCGGTTCAGGTATGAATCTCTGTGAGACATTCTTTTTCAGTCATATCCAATACCAGGTGTATTAAACTCCATTCTTTGAAAGATGCTGTGTCTGCATGCATGTATTACAATTATACACTTCAACAGTGTTTACCACTCCTGCTCCTGGGACATCAATGATTACACATTGTAACTATACAATAGACTAGAAACATGATTTAAGTAAAGGCTGATTTGTAATTCATATATACAGAAATACACCTATGCATATCTAACTCCCTTCATCTGCATTAATCTGAGGACACAGTATAGGTGTAGTATTCAAATGAGATGCTTAATTTCAACCAGTGGAGAATGTGAAACGCTTTATTGAAAGTTCATTATCCAGGTGTTATAAATACATTATACATGCATTATAAATATTATAATTGTAATATTATAATATAAATACAAGTTCAATCTGTACTTCAAAGCACATATGGTGTGCATTATAAAAAAAGAAGAAGAGGAGGTGGGAGAGAAGTGTAGAAAAGGAAAGATGTAAAACAGAGGAGCAGGGAAGACAGCATATGATTAATGAATTACAGTGCTACCCTAATATTCTCTCAGTTCATCACAATTACTTAGTGTCTCTTGTGGTGTCTCCTAACCAGCCTTGGGCTCCCAGTCGGCCCAAAGGTTATCATAAGAGCGGGTGAGGTGGCGATGACGGGACTGGCTACCTCTCTCACATCAAAACATACCTGCAGACGAGAGACAGATGGATAGAGAGATGGCATGATTAAGCTTTGTTTTTTTATTCTAACATGGTCAGTCATCATAATCATCAGGAGGGGAAATGCAAAACGGACCTTGGATCATTAACTCTGGGACTACTACATCTCTATCTGTATTTCAATGTAAAGTATCTCTTTAATAATACTTCCTGTATAATGTAAGTATAATATCCCTTATAACAAATCATGATAACATTGGATAGATAGATACATGTGCATGTGTGGCATGTGACAATAGCAGGATCATATCAAGGATAGCGTCACAAATGAATACATAAATATCACTTGAAGCTTGATGATGACTTGATACTTTGAATCAGCTGTGTAGTGCTAAGGCAAAAACAAAAATGTGGACCCCAGGACCAGGACTAAGAACCGCTGCTCTTCATTGGGACCTCTTAACCTGCAGAAAGGCTTTCACAGCTCTCTGAATCTGAGGACAGAAAACCTCACAAGAAATAGACTACAAAAAAGTACCTGCTCTATCCAGAATAGCCTACTCTCTCACTTTGACAGCTGGGCCTGCTATCCTTTCACCCTCCTCCAAAAAATACAAATGTTTTCCATTATCAAGAGTGGCACTGGGGCTAAAACAATATCCTACATAGTGTGGGAGGACTGCACCTAAAAAGGCTGGAGACTCATAACTAATCGAAGAGCATGCATGTATATGTCCAGACCAACAGATGAGTCAGTGGTACTGCAGGGTTCACTTGACGTTGCAGCACAGCAAGATTCTCAGTAGACAGGGGGCATGGGATGTCAGGAACAATGACCCCATTGTCAGTGTTTCCAGAATACAGATTATCCTCCTGATAAAGAAGGTCCTTCACCTTCTGAATCTGGAATGCTCAAAAGAAACAAAGTGTCACGCTCGTTATAAGGAGTGGACCAAGATGCAGCGTGGTATGTTTCCATCCTTTTATTTAGAAGAGAAACTTAAAGCACAAAAACAATCACGCCAATAAACGAAACGTGACGCTACATGCAGTGCAGAAAGCAACTTCACACACACATAGTCAAGATCCCATAAAGCACAATGGGAAAATGGCTACCTAAATATGAACCCCAATCAGAGACAACGATAAACAGCTGCCTCTGATTGGGAACCATACTAGGCCAACATAGAAATATAATTCACCTAGATAACCCACCCTTAATCACACCCCGACCTAACCAACATAGAGAATAAAAGCTCTCTATGGTCAGGGCGTGACACAAAGCTGTATTAGTGACAATACATTTGGCAGCAACAGGGGCTTGATAGTCCAGTGAAAATGGCTGAGTGTTTAGGGGGTGTAAATCTTAAAATTAGCAGCTGACATCTTAAGGGTTTTTAAATAAATGCATGTGAGACAGATTCCATGTACAACAAGACAGGCAGAGAAGAAGAGAAAAAAATAACACAGAACAGTTTAATTACCTCTGGTTATGGACACTTTTGCCAGCAATAAAGCTGTTCTTCAGACAGTGAACATAGATCTGGCAATATCTACATTTTCAACCCCTTGATCAGCTCGCACTCTGAAAGTAAAGAAAATAGCTTATTTTTTTGTAGATATGAAAACAATAACTAAGATATGACCTTCAATCTAAAGCAGCAGATGCCATTTTCAGGATATGTTAAGCCACACACCTTCAAGTAGGGCTGCCCTAGACATGACATTAGACTACGTCATGATATCATCAATTAGATGATTAAAGTGTGGTAACTATATTTTGTATGTTTTTTTTATTCTCTATTTTTATTTTCATTTTCTTTGACACTTAGGAAGTGATACTGCCATAAACAAATTCCCCATACGACCACCAGTTAGTGCCACAACGCTACTAATTTGGGGAAGAAATGTAATGCATTATTAACGTCTGTCTAAGTTACTGCCTAGATCCACCAGCCTGGACAACCGGACGACGGGTCCGGAACGATGATCCACAACCAGGACATCCCATGACCATTCTTGTGGGAGTCTACAGCTTGCAGAAATCTTACCAAGTTAAACCACCAGAGGGGGACTGTCACGATGATCCACAAACCAGGACATCCCATGACCATTCTTGTGGGAGTCTACAGCTTGCAGAAATCTTACCAAGTTAAACCACCAGAGGGGGACTGTCACGATGATCCACAAACCAGGACATCACTCAGACCCCCTCTCACCCGCAAAGGGAGGGGAGGAAAGAACTAGACGGGATTAACAACTCACTGGAACAATATTTCTAACATAGAACGTGGGAATGGTCAGAGGCGATCCATAGAACACGAATGTCATTTTTGATTGTTATTTTGTGATGAAGTAAATATTGTAACTTGGAAAGTATACCCACTACATGTATGACTTTTCCATCCTATGCGTTGTGCATGTAATATGAACAATTATTAAACTGTTTTTGTTAAGAGAGGGATGTGATTTGACAAACTATAAGAGATATTTGTTTGTTATAACTGAGCAGAGTAAGTAGCCACCACCCCTGAGGGAGGTCAGAGAGCGTGTCAGCCTGACGGAACCACCCCTTCCAAACAAACTGTATAAAAGGATGTGTTAAGAAATAAACATACTAGACCAGAGAGACGTAAAGCTGCAGTTGCACGTTTAAAGTGGTCTGAATTTTTTATCTCAACATGAGGTAGAGACAATGAACTCACCTCTCGGACATTCACTGGTACGGCTGATTAGCTGTCCTAAGTAAAGTATCTTCCAAAGTTAATTTAAGTGGGACCATTCTACTACTCTGATCAAACCATCGTATTACGCTACTCTCATCACCTCACTGGGAACCATCGACACGGCTGGCAAGCCTATCTTAAAAAAAAACATCTTCGAGAGCGAATGGAAGGAAAATAAACTGTGTAATTCTGTTCAGGACTACATGACAAGTCACCTGATACCGGACAACTACAGAGGAGAACAACAGTAGAAGACTTGTTGTAACCCTTTTGGACAAACAGAACCATACAAGCGTGTCGCGAAAAGGCCAAACCCCTTTTCTAAAGCAGACCGGGTCCGAGAAAGATACATGGCAACCTAGGCATTTCACGTAAATACATTCATGATTTCTTACTTAATAATCTCAGTTTTTCTTAATTCCTGACAATTAATCATAGTAATAATTCCCTGTCTTATGTAAGTTAGGATCACCTCTTTATTTTAAGAATGTGAAATATAAGAATAATAGTTGAGAGAATGATTTATTTCAGCTTTTATTTCTTTCATCATACATCATACATCATTTCATCATACATTCAATAAGTATTTGGTAGCATTGCATTTAAATTGTTTAACTTGGGTCAAACGTTTCGGGTAGCCTTCCACAAGCTTCCCACAATAAGTTGGGTGAATTTTGGCCCATTCCTCCTGTCTGAGCTGGTGTAACGGAGTCAGGTTTTTAGGCCTCCTTGCTCGCACGTGCTTTTTCAGTTCTGCCCACAAATTTTCTATAGGATGAGGTCAGGGCTTTGTGATGGCCACTCCAATACCTTGACTTTGTTGTCCTTAAGCCATTTTGCGACAACTTTGGAAGTATGCTTGGGGTCATTGTCCATGTGGAAGACCCATTTGCGACCAAGCTTTAACTTCCTGACTGATGTCTTGAGATGTTGTTTCAATATATTCACATACTTTTCCATCCTCATGATGCCATGTATTTTGTGAAGTGCACCAGTCCCTCCTGTAGCAAAGCAACCCCACAACATGATGCTGCAATCCCTGTGCTTCACGGTTGGGATGGTGTTCTTCTGCTTGCAAGCATCCCCTTTTTCCTTCAAACATAACGATGGTCATTATGGCCAAACAGTTATATTTTTGTTTCATCAGACCAGAGGACATTTCTCCAAAAAGTACGATCTTTGTTCCCATGTGCAGTTGCAAACCATAGTCTGGCTTTTTTATGGCGGTTTTGGAGCAGTGGCTTCTTCCTTGCTGAGCAGCCTTTCAGATTATGTTGATATAGGACTGGTTTTACTGTGGATATAGATATTTTTGTACCTGTTTCCTCCAGCATCTTCACAAGGTCCTTTGCTGTTGTTCCGGGATTGATTTGCAATTTTCGCACAAAAGTATTGTCAGAGTCTATCTAGAAGATAGCGAAGGAGTCAGGCGCAGGACACGGGTAAGAGTAAAAGAACACTGAATTTACTCAATCCAAGAACGTAACAAAAATCCTGTATAAAACAAGGACAAAACAGGACATCGAACTCCAACACACGAAAGACAATCACGCACAAAACAGAAAGGGAAACCAGAGGGTTAAATAAGGAACATAATTATGAGATGGGAACCAGGTGTGTAAACAGACAAAACAAAAGGAAAAATGAAACATGGATCGGTGGCAGCTAGAAAGCCGGTGACGCCGAACGCCGCCCGAACAAGGAGAGGGAACAACTTCGGTGGAAGTCGTGACAAGTATGTTCATCTCTAGGAGACAGAATGCGTCTCGTTCCTGAGCGTTATGACGGCTGCGTGGTTTTTTCTGAGGTGGCTGATTGGCTAATTTCTTTTGATTTTCCCATGAGGTCAAGCAAAGAGGCACTGAGTTTGAAGGTAGGCCTTGAAAAACATCCACAGGTACACCTCCAATTGACTCAAATTATTTATATTAGCATATCAAAAGCTTCTGAAGCCATGACATCATTTTCTGGAATTTTCCAAGCTGACCCACTGGAATTGTGATACAGTGAATTATAATTGAAATAACTTCTTGTCAATAGGGGGGCGCTGTTTTCACTTTGGAAAAAATTGTGCCCAAATGAAACGGCCTCGTACTCTTTTCTAGATCATACAATATGCATATTATTATTACTATTGGATAGAAAACACTCAGAAGTTTCTAAAACTGTTTGAATTATGTCTGTGAGTAAAACAGAACTCATTTTGCAGCAAACTTCCATGCAGGAAGTGAAAAATCTGAAAACGAGGCTCTGTTTCAGGGCCTGCCTATTCAATTGCCTTATATTTATTGATATGCATGCACTTCATACGCCTTCCACTAGATGTCAACAGGCAGTGGAAGGTGGAATGGGGTGTCTAGCTTGATCTGAGGTCGAATGAGAGCTTTTGGAGTGGCAGGTCAGGAATTTTCTTTGTCTACCAAGGCGCCTCGACATTGTCTTCTGATAAGCGTTCGGTTTACACGGCGAATATCTCCGGCTCTGATTTTATTTGATACATGTGATAATTTTTTCAACCGAGTTTTATCAGTTTATTCAACGTTTATTGGGACTTTTGGAGTTTTCCGTTCTTTGCGTCGAGAGAAGATGGGAACGTTATCAACATTGGCTAGCATTGTGGCGCGAATTCGACAGAAGAAAAGGACATTCTAAAACCAAACAACGATTTATTCTGGACCAAGGACTCCTTGTACAACATTCTGATGGAAGCTCAGCAAAAGTAAGAACAATTTATGATGTTATTTCGTATTTCTGTGGAATATGTTGATTCCTATTCTCCGCCGTTTTGGTGAGCGCTGTCTCGTAATAACGCAAGCTGTATGTTATGGTAAAGTTATTTTTAAAAATCTAACACGGCGGTTGCATTAAGAACCAGTGTATCTTTCATTTGCCATACAACAAGTATTTTTATGTAAAGTTTATGATGAGTTCTTTGGTCAGATTAGGTGAGTGTCCAAAATAGCTCCGGACATTCTGGGGTAATGTTGCTACATATTCACAATGTATAACCACGATTTGCAGCTCTAAATATGCACATTTTTGAACAAAACATAAGTGTATTGTATAACCTGATGTTATAAGACTGTCATCTGATGAAGTTGTTCAAGGTTAGTGATTAATTTTATATCTTTTGCTGGTTTTTGCGAAAGCTATCTTTGCGGTGAATAAATGTGTTTTATGTGTTTGGCTATTGTGGTAAGCTAATATAATTCGATATTGTGTTTTCGCTGTAAAACACTTAAAAAATCTGAAATATTGGCTGGATTCACAATATGTTTATCTTTCATTTGCTGTACACCATGTATTTTTGTATTTCACGTTGCTCTCTGTAATTATTCTGGCTGCTTCGGTGCTATTTGTGATGGTAGCTGCAATGTAATACTATGATTTACACCTCAAATATGCACATTTTTCGAACAAAACATAAATGTATTGTATAACATGTTATAAGACTGTCATCTGATGAAGTTGTTTCTTGGTTAGTGACTAATTATATCTCTATTTGGTCGGTTTTGTGATAGCTACCTATGCGGTAGAAACATGGTGAAAATATGCTGTTGAGTCTTTGGCTATTGTGGTTAGCTAATAGAAATACATATTGTGTTTTCGCTGTAAAACATTTAAAAAATCGGAAATGATGGCTGGATTCACAAGATGTTTATCTTTCATTTGCTGTATTGGACTTGTGATTTCATGAAAATTATATTATATGATATCCCTGTCCCGTTAGGCTAGGCTATGCTAGTCAGCTTTTTTGATGAGGATGCTCCCGGATCCGGGATGGGTATTAAGTAAAGGATAATCTGTCTGTAAACAATTGTTGTAAAAATTACTTGTGCCATGCACAAAGTAGATGTCCTTACCAACTTGCCAAAACTATAGTTTGTTAACAAGACATTTGTGGAGTGGTTGAAAAACTAGTTTTAATGACTCCAACCTAAGTGTACGTAAACTTCCGACTTCAACTGTACATATGAGATGAGTAATGTAGGATATGTAAACATTTTTAAGTGGCGTTATTTAAGTAGACTAGTGATACCTCTATGTAAACATTATTGAATGGACTAGTGATACCTTTATTAGGTCCATTTATTAAAGTGGCCAGAGATTTACGTCTGTATGTTGGCAGCACCCTCTCTATGTTAGTGATGGCTGTTTAACAGTCGGATGGCCTTGAGATAGAAGCTGTTTTTCAGTCTCTCTGTCCCAGCTTTGATGCACATGTACTGACCTCGCATTCTGGATGATAGCGGGGTGAACAGGTGGTGGCTCGGGTGGTTGTCGTCCTTGATGATTTTTTTAACCTTCCTGTGACATTGGGTGCTGTAGGTGTCCTGGAGGTCAGGTAGTTTTCCCCCGGTGATGCGTTGGGCATACAGCACTACCCTCTGGAGAGCCTTGCGGTTGAGGGTGGTGCAATTTCCCTGCCAGGGGGTGATACAGGATGCTCTCGATTTTGCATCTGTAACATTTTGGGAGGGTTTTAGATGACAAGCCAAATTTCTTCAGCCTCCTGAGGTTGAAGAGGCGCTGTTGCGCCTTTTTCGTTACGCTGTCTGTGTGGGTGGACCATTTCTGTTTGTCCGTGATGTGTACGCCAAGGAACTTAAAACTTTCCACCTTCTCCACTACTGTCCCGTTGATGTGGATGGGGGGTGCTCCCTCTGCTGTTTCCTGAAGTCCACTATCATCTCCTTGTTTTGTTAATGTTGAGTGAGAGGTTATTTTTCTGACATCACACTCCGAGGGCACACACCTGCTCACTGTAGGCTGTCTCGTCATTGTTGGTAATCAGGCTTACCACTGTAGTGTTGTCTGCAAACTTGATGATTGAGTTGGAAGCGTGCATGGCCACGCAGTCATGGGTGAACATGGAGTACAGGAGATGGCTGAGAACACACCCTTGTGGGGCCCCAGTGTTGAGGATCAGTGGGGTGGAGATGTTGTTTCCTACCTTCACCACCTGGGGGAGGCCTGTCAGAAAGTCCAGGACCCAGTTGCACATGGCGGGGTTGGGAACCAGGGTCTCAAGCTTAATGACAAGTTTGGAGGGTACTATGGTGTTAAATGCTGAGCTATAGTCAATGAACAGCATTCTTACGTAGGTATTAGTCTTGTCCAGATGGGAGAGGGCAGTGTGAAGTGTGATGGCGATTGCATCGTCAGTGGACCTATTGGGGCGGTAAGCAAATTGGAGTGGGTCAAGGGTATCAGGTAGGGTGGAAGTGATATGGTCCTTGACTAGTCTCTCAAAGCACTTCATGATAACAGAAGTAATTGCAATGGGGCAATAGTCAGTTAGTTCAGTGACCTTGGCTTTCTTGGGAACAGGAACAATGGTGGCCATCTTGAAGCACGTGGGGATAACAGACTGGGATAGGGATTGGTTGAATATGGTCACAGAGGTTACAACATCTCCGATGCACTTGCTAATAAACTCGCTCACTGAGTCAGCGTATACGTCAATGTTATTGTCTGAGGCTATCCGGAACATATCCCAGTCCACGTGATTGAAGCAATCTTGAAGCGTGGAATCTGATTGGTCAGACCAGCATTGTATTGACCTGGGCACAGGTGTTTCCTGTTTTAGTTTCTGTCTATAGGCTGGGAGCAACAAACAGTGAGCCATGTTTCCGTGAAACAGAGAATGTTACAATCTCTGATGTCTCTCTGGAAGGCAAATCGTGCCCTAATTTCATCCACCTTGTTATCTAGAGATTGGACATTGGCACGTAATATGCTCGGAAGCGGTGGATGGTGTGCTCCCCTTCTGAGTCTGACCAGTAGGCCGCTCCGTCAGCCTCTCCTGCGGCGACCGCGTTGTTTGGGTCGGCCTCTGCGATAAGATCCCATGTCCAGGGTGGAGGTCCAAACAAAGGATCCGCTTCGGGAAAGACATATTCCTGGTCGTAATGATGGTAAGTTAACATCGCTTTTATATGCAATAGTTCTTCCCGGCTATATGTTATAACACTTGAGATTTTCTGGGCTAACAATGTAAGAAATAATACATAAAAAACAAATAACTGCATAGTTTTCTAAAGACCTGAAGCGAGGCGACAATCTCCGTCGGCGCCATCTTGAATGAACCCTATGTTCACCCATACACTCACTAGCCAAGGTAGCAGCAGGTACTGTAGCCTAGTGGTTAAGAACGTTGGGCCAAAAACCAAAAGGTCGCTGGTTTGAATCCCTGAGGTAGCAAGGTGGAAAAGGCTGTCGTTCTGCCCTTAAGCAAGGCAGTTAACCCCAAAAAACAGTTTCCCGGGTGCATTGGATGTCGATTAAGACCACCCCCAACACCTCTCTGATTCAGAGGATGCATTCAGTTGTGCAACTGACTAGGTTTTCCAATTACAATACTTGTTCACACTGACTGACAAATTACGAGTGGACTCTCTGGCCAATGAGTGATATGAATCATGCCTTGATGTGAATATACCTACTGTACAGAGACTGTGGGTGATACAGTACCTTCAGAAAATATTCACACCGCTTGACACACTTTGTTGTGGGATTAAAATGGATTTAATTGTCTCTTTTTTGCCAACAATCTACACAAAATACTCTGTCAAAGTGAAATAATGTTTTTATTTTTTATTAATGGAAAATTAAACACTTATTGATTAGTTAACCTCTTAGAGCGGAGATCCAGTTACCGGGATCAAATTCAACAACATCCGGTGAAATCCTACCAACGGGACATTAAAAACTGTAATATTTTATGTTTCATCGAGAATTGGCTGAACGACGACACGGATAATATAGGCTGTTTTCTGCGTGCATCGGCAGGACAGAGCAGCTACGTCTGGTAAGACGAGGGCCGGGGGCATGTGTCTATTTGTCAATAACTGCTGGTGCGCGATGTCTAATATTAAACTGCAGCTGGCCCAGAACAGAGCGGCACGTATTGCTCTTAATTGTAATCAGAGGGCAAATATTAATACTATGCATGCCAGTCTCTCTTGGCTAAGAGTTGAGGAGAGACTGACTGCATCACTTCTTCTTCTTATAAGAAACAATGTGTTGAAAATCCCAAATTGTTTGCATAGTCAACTTACACACAACTCTGACACACACACTTATCCCACCAGACATGCCACCAGGGGTCTTTTCATAGTCCCCAAATCCAGAACAAATTCAAGAAAACGTACAGTATTTTATAGAGCCCTTATTGCATGGAACTTCCTTCCATCTCATATTGCTCAAACAAACAGCAAACCTGGTTTCAAAAAACAGATAAAGCAACACCTCGCGGCACAACGCCTCTCACCTATTTGACCTAGATAGTTTGTGTGTATGCATTGATATGTAGGCTACGTGTGCCTTTTTAAAAATGTATGTTGTTCTGTCCTTGAGCTGTTCTTGTCTAATGATGTTCTGTATTATGTCATTCTGTATTGTGTTTTATGTGGACCCCAGGAAGAGTAGCTGCTGCTTTTGCAACAGCTAATGGGGATCCTAATAAAATACCAAATACCAATAGGTGCCTGTCACGCCCCGACCGTAGAGAGCTTTTTATGTCTCTATTTTGGTTTGGTCAGGGTGTGATTTGGGTGGGCATTCTATGTTCCTTTTTCTATGATTTGTATTTCTTTGTGTTTGGACGGGTGTGGTTCTCAATCAGAGGCAGCTGTCTATCGTTGTCTCTGATTGAGAACCATACTTAGGTAGCCTTTTTCCCACCTGTATTTGTGGGTAGTTGTCCATGTATAGTTCCCTGTGAGCACTACGTTGGCGTCACGTTTTCGTTTTGATGTTTATTGTTTTGTTGGCGACATCTTATAATAAAGAAGTATGTACGCTCACCACGCTGCACCTTGGTCTACTGTTTCCACCTTAGACGATCGTGACAGTGCCCTTCTTTGTGAACCATAGGAAAACCTACCTGGTCTTTGTGGTTGAATCTGTGCTTTAAATTCACTGCTCGACTTACAGATATTTGTATGTGTGGGGTACAGAGATTGGGTAATCATTTTAATAGCACGTTAGATGCTATTATTTCAGTTAAGTCCATGCAACTTATTATGTGACTTGTTTAGCACATTTCTATTCACTAATTAATTTAGGCTTGCCATAAAAAAGGGTTGAATACTTATTGACTTAAACTTTTAATTTATAAACATTTATAAAAACCAAAATTCCATTCTGACATTATGGGGTATTCAGTGTAGATCAGTGACACAAAATCTCAGTTGAATCCATTTTAAATTCAAGCTGTAAAACAACGAAATGTGGAAAAAGTCAAGGGTTGTGAGTACTTTGTGAAGGCACTGTAGATGCATGTGCCTGGTGTGAGCCTGCTGGGAGTAGAAGAGAGAAACACAGAGGAAAAGAGAGAGAAACAGACTCGATGCCCCAGGGAGTCCAATGTGTGAAGGAGAGAGGGAGAAGTTGATGATGAGGCTCTTAACGATAATTACTAATTGCTAATTAGTAGGAGCTCCAAGTTAACAGGGACTGCAGGAGGAGGAGTTAGACGTTATGGACAAATCTGAAATTGTAACCCATTCTCTACCCATTCCGCTACTTGGCTTGTTAATGGTAGAGACGGCTACCCAGCAAACCGGGAACTTTCTCAGAACATTAACTAAAATGTACTATTTCTTTATAGGTTCGCAGAATGTTTCATTAGGTTGTGGGAACAGACTGCTAAGAATATTGTGGGGACCTCACAAAAGATATGTTCCCAAAACACAAAAAACTGTATAGTTGTGCTGACACTCAGAAAATGTTATATTTAAGTTTTACTTAATATTACCACAACATTCTAAGCATGCAAATGTGTAGCTCCTTAACCCATAACAGTCTAAGCCCTGTCTAAGCCAGGGGAGGGTCATACCAAGGATCATTTAGCTATTTTAGACCCCTTGAAATATAAAAAATATATTATTAAAACAATTATTTGATGAGAAATGTAAATTGGCCTTACTGCTATTAGGCCATACAAACGCATTGAATAACAGATTCATTACACGGAACAATAGATATTCCCCCCCAAAAAATAAAAAGGTGGTTTGTTTTGAAGTGCCTGCCCTATATCTGAGAGATATGAGAAAGATCAGGAAACATTTCTAAATTTGTTTTTGTTTTTACACGTAACCCCTTGTTTTTAGCACTGAACAGTCTCCGTATGTACTGTACTTCCAATCATTTTTTCAACTGGTACCGGTGGACCTTCAGATGAGTCTTCTGAGGCCTGTGGGCGTCCTAGAGCAAAACAAAGGGGTTATATTGTTTTCCACAGAGGGGTCATGTTAGTGTGTAGCCCAAACTGTTCGGACGATACAGACAGAAGTTGGCAGATCGGCTGTACCGACTTCAGACGAGTCCCAAGATGCTGGTGGGCGTCATAGAGCAAAACAAAGAACGCCATTGTCTTTGTGAGAGTCAATTTTCTTTACATATTAAAACATACAATCTACCTGCAGTGAAGCTGCTCAACATTTACATTACATTCAGTCATCTAGCAGACTCCCATCCAGAGCAACCCACAGGAGCAACCAGGGTCAAACGCCCCGCCCAAGGGCACATCGACAGATCTCCCACCAACTCAAATCGGGGGCCCGAACCAGCAACCTATTGGCCACCGGCCCAAGCTCCTAACCGCTAGGCCACCGACCATCCAAGATCCACCACAGTTCCCTGAGAGCTGCCCTTCAACCAACCAAAAAACCTCTCCCTCCACTCCCCCCCAACCCCCCAATCCACCGTCCCCCAAGTATCCAACAAAATAAACAAAAGAGAAAAAGAGCAAAACAACAACAGAAAACAACAAAGCAAAAACAATAGACATCAAGGACAAGAAAAATCTAAACAGCAAGTCCAACTGTATGCGTTTGAGTGCATGTGTTGCATTATATCAGTGTACACATGTGTGCGTTTGAATGTGAGTGTGTGTATGCATGTGTATGTGCGTACAAGTATCTGTGAGGCATCAACCTCAGGCAACAGGCATTGGATGTAACAGTGTTGCCCCTCAGTGTCATTCAAACATATAGTTTTTTTTTATAATAATTTTTTAAAACTTTGAATTGTATTATTATTATTTTTATTTTTTACTTTACCATCAAATTCACTCCCACTTGTCTCCAGTTCCACATCCAAACATTCAGTTTCCCTCAGCCCATCCCACCTACAGTTGTGGCCAAAAATATTGGCACCCTTCAGCTGGAATGCTTTCCCAACAGTCTTGAAGGAGTTTCCACATAAACTGTCTGCTTTTCCTTCACTCTGCAGTCCAACTCATCCCAAACCATCTGAATTGGGTTGAGGTCGGGTGATTGTGGAGGCCAGGTCATCTGATGCAGCACTTCATCACTTGTCACCAGTCTAATGTCCATTGCTCGTGTTTCTTGGCCCAAGCAAGTCTCTTCTTATTATTGGTGTCCTTTAGTAGTGATTTCTTTGCAGCAATTCGACAATCAGGCCCTGATTCACGCAGTCTCCTCTGAATAGTTGATGTTGAGATGTGTCTGTTACTTGAACTCTGTGAAGCATTTATTTGGGCTGCAATTTCCGAGACTGGTAACTCTAATGAACTTATCCTCTGCAGCAGAGGTAACTCTGGATCTTCCTTTCCTGTGGCAGTCCTCATGAGAGCCAGTTTCATCATAGTGCTTGATGGTTTTTGCGACTGCACTTGAAGAAACTTTCAAAATTCTTGAAATTTACCAGATTGACTGACTTTCATGTCTTAAAGTAATGATGGACTGTCGTTTCTCTTTGCTTATTTGAGATGTTCTTGGCATAATATGGACTTGGTCTTTTACCAAATAGGGCTATCTTCTGTATACCACCCCTACCTTGTCACAACACAACTGATTGGCTCAAACGCATTAAGAAGGAAAGCAATTTCACAAATTAACTTTTTACAAGGCAAACTTGTTAATTGAAATGCATTCCAGGTGACTACCTCATGAAGCTGGTTGATAGAATGCCAAGAGTGTGCAAAGCTGTCATTAAGGCAAAGGGTGGCTACTTTGAATAATCTCAAATTTAAAATGTTTTTTTGATTTGTTTAACACTTTTTTGGTTAGTACTTGATTTCATGTGTTATTTCATAGTTTTGATGTCTTCACTATTATTCTACCTTGTAGAAAATAGTAAAAATAAAGAAAAACCCTTGAATAAGTAGGTGTGTCCAAACTTTTGACTGGTACTGTATGTATGTCTATGGTTTGCAGTTGAACAAAACAAAAAATTCGGAATAATTTACTAAATATTAGCTTATTCCACAAAGACGTCCTAAAATGGCACGGACAATATTATTGGCACCTTCTAGAAGTAGTTCGAAATAATTACAGTTCAAGCAGGTGATTCTCATTTACATTGGAATTAAACTCACCTGTGGTGAGTTGCAGGTGCCTACAATATAAAAATCAGAGAAAAGTGTTGATTCTCCTGTTTTGTATCACTGTGTGTATCGCAATGAGCATGAAAAAAAAAACAACTGAGAATTATCTGAGGAGGTCAGACACAAGATTTTAGCCAAGCATGGACAATCTCAAGGTTACAAGTCCATCTCCAGAGACCTTGATGTTCCTGTTTCCACCGTACGTAATGTTATCAAGAAATGTAAGGCCCATGCCGCTGTAGCCAATCTCCCTGGACGTGGCCGCAAGAGAGAACTTGATGGAATATTGCAGCAAAAGGCTTGTTTGAAAGGTGGAGAAATCACATCGATCAACTGCCACACAGATTCAAGCTGACCTTCAGACACAAGGTTCGACAGTTTCAACTCGCACCACCTGTCGCCAACTCAATGAAAGGGGGGTTGTATGGTAGGAGACCCAGGAGGACCGCACTGCAATTTTTATTTAACCTTTATTTAACCAGGCAAGTCAGTTAAGAACAAATTCTTATTTACAATGACGGCCTACCGGGGAACAGTGGGTTAACTGCCTTGTTCAGGTGCAGAACGACAGATTTTTACCTTGTCAACTCGGGGATTTGATCCAGCAACCTTTCGGTTACTAGCTAAATTTGCCAAAACACACCTGAACATACCAAAATCCTTCTGGGAGAATGTGCTGTGGACAGATGAGACCAAATTAGAGGTTTTTGGTAAAGCACACCATCTCTGTTTACAGAAAACAAAATGAAGACAAAAGAAAATAACACCTTCCCTACAGTCAAACATGGAGGAAGTTGAGTGCTGTTTTGGGGTTGCTTTGTTGCCTCTGGCTCTGGGTTTCTTGAACTTGTGTATAGCATCATGAAATCAGGACAATACCAAGGCATTTTGGAGTGCGATGTCGGAACCAGTGTCAGAAAGCTGGGTCTCCGTCGAAGGTCATGGGTCTTCCAGCTTGACGATGACCCCAAACACACTTCAAAAAGCACCCAGGAATGCTCAAGATAAAACACTGGACTGTTCTGAAGTGTCCAGCAATGAGTCCAGATCTAAATTCCAATAAACTTGTGGAGAAATCTGAAAACAGCAGTTGGGAGAAGGCACCCTTCAAATCTGGGAGAAATGGAGGAGTTTTCACAAGAGGAGTGGGCCAAGCTGCCAGTGCAGGAAGCTCATCGATGGCTATAGGAAGTGCTTGATATCAGTTATTTTGATGAAAAGCTGTGCTACCAAATAGTAAGTCAGTGTGTCAATTTTGTCAATGCCATTTTTTTCTGATTTATTTGGATATATTAAGTTCTTAATCAAAAATGAAGGTTCTGTAATATTAACAGTGAAATAAAGAATTGTGGTGACCAAATTCCTTGGTTAATTTGAATTTATTTTCAGGGAAAATTGTGAGTTACTTCATAAAAGTGCAAGGATGCCAATATTTTTGGCCACAGCTATCTATGCTGGCCACCCTCTTTAGATTTCTACGCGCCATATCTTTCAACTATGTTGTGATGTTTAACATACAATTTGATTCTATCTAATCAAAAAGAATCCACAGATTGCGAGTTGAAAATAAATACTTTCACTAAGAATATTAGCATATTAGTTACCAGTATTTCCCTTGGTTTGTGATGTCTAAGAAGGCTATGGAATTCTTGATTGGCTGTACAACCATGGCTATATACTGAAAAAAGAAAATGCATGACATCTCCACGGGTGGAGCAGATAATAAAATACCTGGATTGGAAACTAAACATTGCAGGTTTCAACCCCACATGTGCAGATTGTCAAAATATGAATTGTCAAAAATATAGTTATTTTTGTATGATAAAATTCTGTTCAAATGTCCTATGAATTAAATTATGTGCAGATTGTCAACATATGATATGAAGTGTAAAAAATATGGTTTGTTTGTATGATTAAATTGTGTTCAAATGAAAATATCCATTAAATCTGGAGAGAAATATAATGGGGATGTATTCCAATCTGCTTTCTTATGCTTTAAGGAGCTACACATTTGCATGTTGAAAATGTTGTGGTAATATTAAGTCAAACTTAAACATTTTATAAATATTCTTGACATGTTCTGAGGATCTCCAATACGAGGTAAAATGCATATTGCGTGAACATCAGTGGAATATTATGTTAAACCTAAAATAAATATACTATGTATGTCATAAAAACTGACTTATTTTGAAATTATGGAACATTAACAACGCGTGCAGAGACAGTCTGCAGAGTTCTGTCATGCTATCCAGGTCTGTGCCCAAACAGTTCGAGCTTCCTCTTTTAAAAATCCACCTTTCCAGAAATAAGTCTCTCACTGTTGCCGCTTGTTATAGACCCCCCTCATCCCCCAGCTGTACCCTGGACTCCATATGTAAATTTATTGCCCCCCATTTATCTTCAGAGTTCGTACTGTTAGGTGACCTAAACTAGGATATGCTTAACACCCCGGCCATCCTACAATCTAAGCTAGATGCCCGCAATCTCAAAAATGATCAAGGAACCTACCAGGTACAACCCTAAATCTGTAAACACGGGCACCCTCATAGATATCATCCTGACCAACCTGTCCTCTAAATACACCTCTACTGTCTTCAACCAGGATCTCAGCGATCATTGCCTGCGTCCGTTATGGGTCCGCGGTCAAACAACCACCCCTCATCACTGTCAAACGCTCCCTAAAACACTTCAGCGAGCAGGCCTTTCTAATCGACCTGGCCCGGGTATCCTGGAAGGATATTGACCTCATCCCATCAGTAGAGGATAACTGGTTGTTCTTTAAAAGTGATTTCCTTACCATCTTAAATAAGCATGCCCCTTTCAAAAAAAATTGAACTAAGAACAGATATAGCCCTTGGTTCACTCCAGTCTTGACTGCCCTTGACCAGCACAAAACCATCCTGTGGCGTATTGCATTAGCATCTAATAGCCCCCGCGATATGCAACTTTTCAGGGAATTTAGGAACCAATATACACAGTCAGTTAGGAAAGCAAAGGCTAGCGTTTTCAAACAGATATTTGCGTCCTGTAGCACAAATTCCCTAAAGTTGTGGGACACTGTAAAGTCCATGGAGAATAAGAGCACCTCCTCCCAGCTGCCCACTGCACTGTCACCACCAATAAATCCACGATAATCGAGAGTTTCAATAAGCATTTTTCTACAGCTGGCCATGCTTTCCACCTGGCTACCCCTACCCCGGCCATCAGCACAGCACCACCCGCAGCAACTGGCCCAAGCCCCCCCCCCCCCTTCCTGCTTCTCCTTCACCCAAATCCAGATCGTGGATGTTCTGAAAGAGCTGCAAAATCTGGACACCTACAAATCAGCTGGGCTAGACAATCTGGACCCTCTCTTTCTAAAATTATCCGCCACAATTGTTGCAACCCCGATTACTAGCCTGTTCAACCTCTCTTTTGTATCGTCTGAGATACCTAAAGATTGGAAAGCTGCCGCGGACACTCTAGACCCAAACTGTTATACACCTATATCCATCCTGCCCTGCCTTTCTAAAGTCTTCGAAAGCCAAGTGAACAAACAGATCACCGACCATTTCGAATCCCACCGTACCTTCTCCGCTATGCAGTCTGGTTTCCGAGCTGGTCATGGGTGCAACTCAGCCACTCTCAATGTCCAAAACGATATCATAACCGCCATCGATAAGAGACAGTACTGTGCAGCCGTCTTCATCGACCTGGTCAAGGCTTTCGACTCTGTCAATCCCCGCATTCTTATCGGCAGACTCAACAGCCTTGGTTTCTCAAATGACTGCCTCGCCTGGTTCACCAACTACTTCTCCGATTTCAGTGTGTCAAATCGGAGGGCCTGTTGTCCGTACCTCTGGCAGTCTATATGGGGGTACGACAGAGTTAAATTCTCAGGCTGACTCTTTTCTTTGTATATATCAATGATGTCGCTCTTTCTGCTGGTGATTCTCTGATCCACCTCTACGCAGACGACTCCATTCTGTATACTTCTGGACCTTCTTTGGAGACTGTGTTAACAAACCTCTAAACGAGCTTCAACGCCATACAACACTCCTTCTATGGTCTCCAACTGCTCTTACATGCAAGGTAAACTAAATGCATGCTCTTCAGCCGATTGCTGCCCGCTTGACTAGCATCACTACTCTGAACGGTTCTGATTTAGAATATGTGGACAACTACAAATACCTAGGTGTCTGGCTAGAATGTAAACTCTCCTGCCAGACTCACAATAGGCATCTCCAATCCAAAATTCAATCTAGAATCAGCTTCCTATTTCGCAACAAAGCCTCCTTCACTCATGCTGCTAAACATACCCTCGTAAAACTGACTATCCTACCAATCCTTGACTTTGGCGATGTCATTTAAAAAATAGCCTCCAACACTCTACTCAGCAAATTAGATGTAGTCTATCACAGTGCCACTCGTTTTGTCACCAAAGCCCCATATACTACCCACCACTGCGAACTGTATGCTCTCGTTGGCTGGCCCTCACTTCATATATGTCTCCAAACCCACTGGCTCCAGGTCATCTATAAGTCTTTGCTAGGTAAAGCCCCACCTTATCTCAGCTCACTGGTCACCATAGCAACACCCACCTGTAGCACACGCTCCAGCAGGTATATTTCACTGGTCATCCCCAAAGCCAACTCCTGCTTTGGCCACCTTTCCTTCCAGTTCTCTGCTGCCAATGAAAAACGAAATGCAAAAATCACTAAAGCCGGAGACTTATTTCCCCCTCACTAACTTAAAGCATCAGCTGTCAGAGCAGATCACTGCACCTGTACACAGCCCATCTGTAAATAGCCCACCCAACTACTGCCCATATTATTTATTTTTGCTCTTTTGCACCCCAGTATCTTTACTTGTGCATCATCATCTGCACATCTATCACTCCAGTGTTAATACTAAATTGTAATTATTTCGCCAGTATGGCCTATTTATTGCCTTACCTCCCTAATCTTACTACATTTTTACACACTGTATATAGATTTTTCTATTGCGTTATTTACGTTACATTTGTTTAGCCCAAGTGTAACTCTGTGTTGTTTTTGTCGCACTGCTTTGCTTTATCTTGGCCAGGTCGTAGTTGTAAATGAGAACTTGTTCTCCACTGGCCTACCTGGTTAAATAAAGGTGAAATAAATACAATTTCAATTTAAAAGTGTGAATATTCTGTGCAACCTATGTCAATATCACAAGAATATTAATTCAACATCCTAGACAACTCCCATAACTTAGTTAAATGTTCTGGGAACCTTTGACGAACTTAGACCAGGTGTTCTGTCAACATTATTACAACATTTTAGGAAAGTTCTGTGCAACCTAACTTAAACATTGTTTGAATTTTATCACAACTGAGCATATTTTGTGTTTTGGGAACTTATCTCTTGTAATGTACCCAAAATGTTCCCATAACCTAATTGTTCTGAGAACCTTTAAATAACTTTGTAAGGCTGTTCTGTCAGCATACTTGCAATATCATAGGAATATTTTATGCACCCTGATACAAACATTATCTGAATGTCAGCACAACTGGACAGTTTGTGTTTTGTCATATCCCCACAATGTTCCCACAACCTAATGAAACATCCTGGGAATCATTAAAGGAAAGACAATGTGTTCTAGGACTGTTATTGCAGCATCAGGTTAATGTTTGTTACACTCTAAAAGAAACCGCACAACTTCACAGTTTTGGTGTTTTGGGACTTTACTTTTTGTAATGTCCCCACAATGTTATCCCCAGACTGTTCCCACAACCTAATGAAACATTCTGGGAACTTTTAAAGATTAAATGTGTCCTACGAATGTTCTTGCAACATCAGGCAAATGTTTTATAAAAATATTCTGTGATCATCAGCACAGGACTGTTTGTGTACCATAGAAAACATCTGCCGAGACCTAACGAATGTTCTGGGAACTTTAAGGGAAACACTTTTGGTTTGCTGGGTAGTCTACTATATAAGATATGGGGAGCTATATCAGACCTCCTTTGGGCAAGTACAAACACTTTGTTGAGGGCTGAGGGATACTTGCTGAAAATTCATTGTACATTGATTGTTCAACATTGATCAACTATCCACTACTTCAGTGATAGTACAACATTCCTGAACATGTATATTTCCTCTCATAGTGCCTCCCAACCCTCTAAGCTCTGAGCACAGCTTGACTTTGTTATGTATCAGATCTATTTTCTCCAACATACATTGATCCTGTGCTTCTGCTAGGTCGGTGGCTCCAGAAGGGCTCCAGCCCAGGGGAGCATCTCCTGCCGTGAATCCCAGCAGAGGGCCTCATCGCTGGGTTGGGGGAGCAGCTGGGTGACATGCTGGTTCTTCACTCTTTCATCTCCCAGGGGGACGGCAGTCTGTTTGTGCATGTGTTTGTGTGTGTTGGGGACAGACAGCCCATCTCAGTATGGAGTGCCTATTACAATGCATGTAGTCCTATCATTTTATTTAAAAAATTATGTGACAGGTAAGCCTACATTTTTTAAATGTTTTTATTAATTTCAGCTTTATTTAACCAGGTAGGCCAGTTGAGAACAAGTTCTCATTGATTCCAAGATGGCGTAGCAGTCGGACGTGTGTTTTGTGTGTTTTGTCTTGTCCCGTGTAAATAATCGTTTTCCTCGTTTTTTCCGTTTATATTTTAATCTCACTTTCCATCTACGGACTGAATATACTCTCCTGCAACCCCCAACACCCAATGTGGTACGGATCTGCTATTTTTATACTTTAGAACCGGAACCCCCATCAGAAGCTAGCCAGCTAACTAACTACTAGCTAGTTATCAGTTAGTCACTGCTAGTGGTCTTTACCGTTAACTCGGACACCAGCCAGCCTCAGCTTGGTCAATACATGCCAGTCTGCACAGCGCGATATCAACCCAGAGAATATCGGACTGCTTTTTCTCTACCAAATCTCCAGATTACTACCGCAAGCTCTGGACCTTTACACCGGATCAGATAGCTAGCTGCAATCTGAGTGGCTACTCCTGGCTAACGTCTCTGTCCCGAAGCAAGCAACAGTTAGCCTTGAGCTAGCCTCGAGCTAGGCCAATCTCCCGGCTAGCCGAAGAGGTCCTCCGGCTAATTCTTGTGCTACAATAAATATTTTGCCAATTGGCCTGGACCTTTTTTTGCCGACACAAAGCCCTGCCAATCCATCACAACTGGTCTAAATCAGCTACAAGCTAATTTAGCCATTTTTTGCCGCTGCTAGCAGCTTTTACCTTCTGCACAGACACCAGCCCTGTTATTAGCCTGGATATTACTCACCAATTTACCAGCATCGGACTGTCTCTCGACAACAACGCCGGATTCCTGCCGTAATCCCTGAGCCACTACTTCTGATCCTCACAGCTAGCTTGCAGCTAGCGCAGCTAGCGCCACTGCCACGAAGCTAGCACCAGTTAGCAAACACAATTCTACAATTCACAACCTCTCTTTCGCCATCGCCATCCGGCTTGGATTCTCTGTCGACACGACCACGTCTGGTCTGCAGACGAGTGCCCCACCCGCTGTGCCCTCAACTGGCCTCCGTCTGAGCAGACCCCCTCCGTCTGAGCAGACCACCCCCCGGGCTACTAACTTTAAACGCCGCGTGCTAGCTTAGTGGAGGCCTCCCTGCTCCATCTACGGCTGCCCCCTGGACACTATGATCACTTGGCTACATAGCTGATGCCTGCTTGACTGTCCATTAATTCACGGTACTCCATTCTGTTTATTTGTGTTTTATCTGTCGGCTCTGTGCTTTAACTCAGGATCTGTGTGTAGTTAATCCGACCCTCTCTGCCTAGTCGTCGCCATTTTTACCTGTTGTTGCTGTGTTAGACTAGCACCCTGTTATTGCTGCTGTTATCTTACCTGTTGTTTTAGCTAGCTCTCCCAATCAAGACCTGCAATCACTTTATGCCTTATTGTATGTCTCTCTCAAATATCAATATGCCTTGCATACTGTTGTTCAGGCTAGTTATCATTATCATTGTTTTGGTTTGCAATGGACCCCGTAGTTCCACTCTCCGTACCTCTGATACCTCCTTTGTCCCACCCCCCACACATGCGGTGACCTCACCCATTGAGACCAGCATGTCCAGAGATACAACCTCTCTTATCATCACCCAGTGCCTGGGCTTGCCTCCGCTGTACCCGTGCCCCACCATACCCCTGTCTGCACATTATGCCCAGAATCTATTCTACCACGCCCATAAATCTGCTCCTTTTATTCTTTGTCCCCAACGCTCTAGGCGACCAGTTTTGATAGCCTTTAGCCGCACCCTCATCCTACTACTCCTCTGTTCCTCGGGTGATGTGGAGGTAAACCCAGGCCCTGCATGTCCCCAGTCACCCTCATTTGTTGACTTCTGTGATCGAAAAAGCCTTGGCCTCATGCATGTCAACATCAGAAGCCTCCTCCCTAAGTTTGCCTTACTCACCGCTTTAGCACACTCTGCCAACCCTGATGTCCTTGCCGTGTCCGAATCCTGGCTTAGGAAGGCCACCAAAAATTCTGGGATTTCCATACCCAACTATAACACTTTCCGTCAAGATAGAACTGCCAAAGGGGGAGGAGTTGCAATCTACTGCAGAGATAGCCTGCAAAGTTCTGTCATACTTTCCAGGTCTATGCCCAAACAGTTCGAACTTCTAATTTTAAAAATTAATCTCTCCAGAAATAAGTCTCTCACTGTTGCCGCCTGCTACCGACCCCCCTCAGCTCCCAGCTGTGCCCTGGACACCATCTGTGAATTGATCGCTCCCCATCTAGCTTCAGAGTTTGTTCTGTTAGGTGACCTAAACTGGGATATGCTTAACACCCCGGCAGTCCTACAATCCAAGCTTGATGCCCTCAATCTCACACAAATCATCAAGGAACCCACCAGGTACAACCCTAAATCCGTAAACATGGGCACCCTAATAGACATTATCCTGACCAACCTGCCCTCCAAATACACCTCTGCTGTCTTCAATCAAGATCTCAGCGATCACTGCCTCATTGCCTGTATCCGCCACGGGTCCGCGGTCAAACGACCACCCCTCATCACTGTCAAACGCTCCCTAAAACACTTCTGCGAGCAGGCCTTTCTAATCGACCTGGCCCGGGTACCCTGGAAGGATATTGACCTCATCCCGTCAGTTGAGGATGCCTGGTCATTCTTTAAAAGTTACTTCCTCACCATATTAGACAAGCATGCTCCGTTCAAAAAATGCAGAACCAAGAACAGATATAGCCCTTGGTTCACTCCAGACCTGACTGCCCTCGACCAGCACAAAAACATCCTGTGGCGAACTGCAATAGCATCGAAGAGCCCCCGCGATATGCAACTGTTCAGGGAAGTCAGGAACCAATACACGCAGTCAGTCAGGAAAGCAAAGGCCAGCTTTTTCAAGCAGAAATTTGCATCCTGTAGCTCTAACTCCAAAAAGTTCTGGGATACTGTAAAGTCCATGGAAAACAAGAGCACCTCCTCCCAGCTGCCCACTGCACTGAGGCTAGGTAACACGGTCACCACTGATAAGTCCGTGATAATCGAAAACTTCAACAAACATTTCTCAATGGCTGGCCATGCCTTCCTCCTGGCGACTCCAACCTTGGCCAACAGCCCCACCCCCCCCGCTGCTACTCCCCCAAGCCTCCCCAGCTTCTCCTTTACCCATATCCAGATAGCAGATGTTCTGAAAGAGCTGGAAAACCTGGACCCATACAAATCAGCTGGGCTTGACAATCTGGACCCCCTATTTCTGAAACTGTCCGCCGCCATTGTCGCACCCCCTATTACCAGCCTGTTCAACCTCTCCTTCGTATCATCTGAGATCGCCAAGGATTGGAAAGCTGCCGCGGTCATCCCCCTCTTCAAAGGGGGAGACACCCTGGACCCAAACTGTTACAGACCTATATCCATCCTGCCCTGCCTATCTAAGGTCTTCGAAAGCCAAGTCAACAAACAGATCACTGACCATCTCGAATCCCACCGTACCTTCTCCGCTGTGCAATCCGGTTTCCGAGCCGGTCACGGGTGCACCTCAGCCACGCTCAAGGTACTAAACGATATCATAACCGCCATCGATAAAAGACATTACTGTGCAGCCGTCTTCATCGACCTGGCCAAGGCTTTCGACTCTGTCAATCACCATATTCTTATCGGCAGACTCAGTAGCCTCGGTTTTTCTAATGACTGCCTTGCCTGGTTCACCAACTACTTTGCAGACAGAGTTCAGTGTGTCAAATCGGAGGGCATGTTGTCCGGTCCTCTGGCAGTCTCTATGGGGGTACCACAGGGTTCAATTCTCGGGCCGACTCTTTTCTCTGTATACATCAATGATGTTGCTCTTGCTGCGGGCGATTCCCTGATCCACCTCTACGCAGACGACACCATTCTATATACTTCCGGCCCTTCCTTGGACACTGTGCTATCTAACCTCCAAACGAGCTTCAATGCCATACAACACTCCTTCCGTGGCCTCCAACTGCTCTTAAACGCTAGTAAAACCAAATGCATGCTTTTCAACCGTTCGCTGCCTGCACCCGCACGCCCGACTAGCATCACCACCCTGGACGGTTCCGACCTAGAATATGTGGACATCTATAAGTACCTAGGTGTCTGGCTAGACTGCAAACTCTCCTTCCAGACTCATATCAAACATCTCCAATCCAAAATCAAATCAAGAATCGGCTTTCTATTCCGCAACAAAGCCTCCTTCACTCACGCCGCCAAACTTACCCTAGTAAAACTGACTATCCTACCGATCCTCGACTTCGGCGATGTCATCTACAAAATAGCTTCCAATACTCTACTCAGCAAACTGGATGCAGTTTATCACAGTGCCATTCGTTTTGTTACTAAAGCACCTTATACGACCCACCACTGCGACCTGTATGCCCTAGTCGGCTGGCCCTCGCTACATGTTCGTCGTCAGACCCACTGGCTCCAGGTCATCTACAAGGCTATGCTAGGTAAAGTGCCGCCTTATCTCAGTTCACTGGTCACGATGGCTACACCCACCCGCAGCACGCGCTCCAGCAGGTGTATCTCACCGATCATCCCTAAAGCCAAAACCTCATTTGGACGCCTTTCCTTCCAGTTCTCTGCTGCCTGCGACTGGAATGAATTGCAAAAATCTCTGAAGTTGGAGACTTTTATCTCCCTCAACAACTTTAAAAATCTGCTATCCGAGCAGCTAACCGATCGCTGCAGCTGTACATAGTCCATCTGTAAACTACCCACCCAATTTACCTACCTCACCCCCCATACTGCTTTTATTTATTTACTTTTCTGCTCTTTTGCACACCAGTATCTCTTCTTGCACATGATCATCTGATGATTTATCACTCCAGTGTTAATCTGCTAAATTGTCGATTTATTGCCTACCTCATGCCTTTTGCACACATTGTATATAGATTCTCTTTTTTTTCTACCATGTTATTGACTTGTTTATTGTTTACTCCATGTGTAACTCTGTGTTGTCTGTTCACACTGCTATGCTTTATCTTGGCCAGGTCGCAGTTGCAAATGAGAACTTGTTCTCAACTAGCCTACCTGGTTAAATAAAGGTGAAATAAAAAAATAAAAAAATACAACTGCACCCTGGCCAAGATAAAGCAAAGAAGTGCGACAAAAACAACACACAGTTACACATGGGATAACAAACTTACAGTCAAGCTGCTCTGACAGCTGACGCTTAAAGTTAGTGAGGGAGATATAAGTCTCCAACTTCAGTGATTTTTGCAATTCATTCCAGTCATTGGCAGCAGAGAACTGGAAGGAAAAACAGGCCAAAGGAGAAGTTGGCTTTGGGGATGACCAGTGAAATATACCTGATGGAGTGCATGCTACGGGTGGGTGTTGCTATGGTGACCAGTGAGCTGAGATAAGGCGGCGCTTTACCTAGCAAAGACTTAAAGATGACCTGGAGTCAGTGGGTTTGGCGACGAATATGTAGCGAAGACCAGCCAAGGAGAGCATACAGGTCGCAGTGGTTGGTAGTATATGGGGCTTTGGTGACAAAATGGCTGGCACTGTGATAGACTGCATCCAATTTGCTGAGTAGAGTGTTGGAAGCTATTTTGTAAATGACATCGCCGAAGTCAAGGATCGGTAGGATAGTCAGTTTTACGAGGGTATGTTTAGCAACATTAGTGAAGGAGGCTTTGTTGCAAAATAGGAAGCTGATTCTAGATTTAATTTTGGATTGGAGATGCTTAATGTGAGTCTGAAAGGAGAGTTTACATTCTAGCCAGACACCTAGGTATTTGTAGTTTTCCACATATTCTAAGTCGGAACCGCCCGACTAGTCGGGCGGGCGGGTGCGGGTAGCAATCGGTTGAAGAGCATGCATTTAGTTTCACTAGCATGTAAGAGCAGTTGGAGGCCACGGAAGGAGTGTTGTATGGCGTTGAAGCTCGTTTGGAGGTTTGTTAAGACAATGTCCAAAGAAGGGCCAGATGAACACAGAATGGTGTCGTTAGCGTAGAGGTGGATCAAAGAATCCCCCGCAGCAAGAGCGACATCATTGATATATACAGAGAAAAGAGTCAGCCTGAGAATTGAACCCTGTGGCACCCTCATAGAGACTGCCAGAGGTACGGACAACAGGCCCTTCGATTTGACACACTGACTCTATCTGAGAAGTAGTTAGTGAACCAGGCGAGGCAGTCACTTGAGAAACTAAGGCTGTTGAGTCTGCCGATAAGAATACGGTGAATGACAGAGTCGAAAGCCTTGTCCAGGTCGATGAAGACTGCTGCACAATACTGTCTTTTATCGATGGCGGTTATGATATCGTTTTGGACATTGAGAGTGGCTGAGGTGCACCAGTGACCAGCTCGGAAACCAGATTACATAGCGGAGAAGGTACGGCGGGATTCGAAATGGTCGGTGATCTGTTTGTTCACTTGGCTTTTGAAGACTTTAGAAAGGCAGGGCAGGATGGATATGCAGTTGAAGTCGGAAGATTACTTACATCTTAGCCAAATACATTTAAACTCAGTTTTTTACAATTCTTGACATTTAATTCCAGTAAAAATTCCCTGTCTTAGGTCAGTTAGGATCACCACTTTATTTTAAGAATGTTAAATGTCCGAATAATCGTAGAGAGAATGATTTATTTCGGCTTTTATTTCTTTCATCACATTCCCAGTGGGTCAGAAGTTTGCATACACTCAATTAGTATTTGGTAGCATTGCCTTTAAAATGTTTAACTTGGGTTAAACGTTTCGGGTAGCCTTCCACATGATTCCCACAATAAGTTGGATGAATTTTGGCCCATTCCTCCTGACAGAGCTGGTGTAACTGAATCAGGTTTGTAGGCCTCCTTGCTCGCACATGCTATTTCAGTTCTGTCATTCTATCCAGGTCTGTGCCCAAACAGTTCGAGCCCCCCATTTATATTCATAGTTCATACTGTTAGGTGACTGATGTCATGCTGATCGAGTTTGAATAACAGACTGGAAGCTTCAAAAGGAGGGTGGTGTTGGAATCGTTGTTCTTCCTCTGTCAATGGTTACAATGGTTACCTGCAAGGAAACACGTGCCGTCGTCATTGCTTTGCACAAAAAGGGCTTCACAGGCAAGGATATTGCTGCCAGTAAGATTGCACCTAAATCAACCATTTATCGGATCATCAAGAACTTCAAGGAGAAGTTGTTGTGAAGAAGGATTCAGGGCGCCCAAGAAAGTCCAGCAAGCGCCAGGACCGTCTCCTAAAGTTGATTCAGCTGTGGGATCGGAGCACCACTAGTACAAAGCTTGCTCAGGAATGGCAGCAGGCAGGTGTGAGTGCATCTGCACGCACAGTGAGGCGAAGACTTTTGGAAGATGGCCTGGTGTCAAGAAGGGCAGCAAAGAAGCCACTTCTCTCCAGGAAAAACATCAGTGACAGACTGATATTCTGCAAAGGGTACAGGGATTGGACTGCTGAGGACTGGGGCAAAGTCCTTTTCTCTGATGAATTACCTTTCCGATTGTTTGGGGCATCCGGAAAAAAGCTTGTCCGGAGAAAACAAGTTGAGCGCTACCATCAGTCCTGTGTCATGCCAACAGTAAAGCATCCTGAGACCATTCATGTGTGGGGTTGCTTCTCAGCCAAGTGGGCTCACTCACAATTTTGCCTAAGAACACAGCCATGAATAAAGAATGGTACCAACACATCCTCCGAGAGCAACTTCTCCCAACCATCCAGGAACAGTTTGGCGATGAGCAATGCCTTTTCCAGCATGATGGAGCACCTTTACATATGTGGAAGTTATTGTTACATATAGAGACAGATATGACACAATTGAGCAAAGACAGGTATACATTAGACCACAAGAGGAGAAGGCGACACTTGAGTGCATTTGCCATTCTGGAAAGAACAGGAAACCAAAGATTAGCAGACATGAGTGAATGGCCACAGGCTGGAGGGAACAGGAAACCAAGAAATAACAGACATAATGGCCAAAGCCATAAAATGCATAAATGCTTAAGGTAAAGAGGAAGAGGCGACACTTAAAGTGCATTGTCTATTGTAGAGGACAGGAAACCAAAGCAAGGCCATGAGTGCATAGGACAGCTGGACATACCGAGGTCAGAGGGACACACAAAGGAGGGTGCCAGCCAAATGACCAACAGATGGACTATAGACATAATACATATATCATTCTTAGGACACGAAAGGGTCCTGCCACCATTGTAATCTAATCAAGAGCGGATACAGGCGTTATTGGGCATGAACAAGCAGGAAGCCTGAACTGAAAGATAATGGTGGCAGATGACCTGAGGGAAGTAACTTCATTAACATGTGGAATGGACTCATATGCTGTGTGTGTATAAATACAGAGCCAGTGCTCTTGGAAAGTGTGTGTTCCGCGGACCATCTAGGCTTCTGATATATTTGTATTAAAGTCTATATTGAATTCACAAGTTCTTGTAAGAGTGTTATCTTCTTGTCAATAGGGGGGCGCTGTTTTCACTTTGGAAAAAATCGTGCCCAATTTAAACGGCCTCGTTCTAGATCATACAATATGAATATTATTATTACTATTGGATAGAAAACACTCTCAAGTTTCTAAACCTGTTTGAATTATATCTGTGAGTAAAACAGAACTCATTTGGCAGCAAACTTCCATACAGGAAGTGAAAAATCTGAAAACGAGGCTCTGTTTCAGGGCCTGCCTATTCAACTGGCTTTTATTTATCGATATGTATAACTTCATACACCTTCCACTAGATGTCAACAGGCAGTGGAAGGTGGAATGGGGTGTCTAGCTTGATCTGAGGCCGAACAAGAGCTTTTGGAGTGACATGTCCGGTATTTTTCTATGTCTTCGACGGCACGCGAGGGACCTCGACATTGTCTTCTGAAAAGCGTTCGATATACACGGCGAATATCTCCGGCTCTGATTTTATTTGATACATATGATAATAACATCATAAAGTAGGTTTTTTCAACAGAGTTTTATCAGTTTATTCAACGTTTATTGGGACTTTTGGAGTTTTCCGTTCTTTGCGCCACGAGATGATGGGAATGTTAGCAACCTTGGCTAGCATTGTGGCGCGAATTCGACAGAAGAAATGGACGTTCTAAAACCAAACAACGATTTATTCTGGAAATAGGACTCCTTGTACAACATTCTGATGGAAGCTCAGCAAAAGTAAGACAACATTTATGATGTTATTTCGTATTTCTGTGTAATATGTTGATGCCTATTCTCCGCCGTGTTGGTGAGCTATATCTATTGCTGGTTTTTGTGAAAGCTACCTTTGCGGTGAATAAATGCGTTTGTGTGTTTGGCTATTGTGGTAAGCTAATATAATTCTATATTGTGTTTTCGCTGTAAAACACTTAAAAAATCTGAAATATTTGCTGGATTCACAAGATGTTTATCTTTCATTTGCTGTACACCATGTATTTTTCATAAATGTTTTATGATGAGTATTTATGTATTTCACGTTGCTCTCTGTAATTATTCTGGCTGCTTTGGTGCTATTTTTGATGGTGGCTGCAATGTAAAACTATGATTTATACCTCAAATATGCACATTTTTGAACAAAACATAAATGTATTGTATAACATGTTATAAGACTGTCATCTGATGAAGTTGTTTCTTGGTTAGTGACTAATTTTATCTCTATTTTGTCTGTTTTGTGAAAGCTACCTATGCGGTGGAAACATGGTGAAAATATGCGGTTGTGTGTTTGGCTATTGTGGTTAGCTAATAGAAATACATATTGTGTTTTCGCTGTAAAACATTTTAAAAATCGGAAATGGTGGCTGGATTCACAAGATGTTTATCTTTCATTTGCTGTATTGGACTTGTGATTTCATGAAAATGATATTATATGATAACCCTGTCCCGTTAGGCTAGGCTATGCTAGTCAGCTTTTTTGATGAGGAGGATCCCGGATCCGGGAGGGTGATGAAGTAGAGGTTATATTTCTGAGACGATTCTCCACGACACATAAGGCAAAAGTGATAACTAAGTGGCTCGGGGAACAGAAACATCAATATTTTGGGTCCATGGCCAGGAAACTCCCCAGACCTTAATCCCATTGAGAACTTGTGGTCAATCCTCAAGAGTCGGGTGGACAAACAAAAACCCACAAATTCTGACAAACTCCAAGCATTAATTATGCAAGAATGGGCTGCCATCAGTCAGGATGTGGCCCAGAAGTTATTTGACAGCATGCCAGGGCGGATTGCAGAGGTCTTGAAAAAGAAGAAGTTCAACACTGAAAATATTGACTCTTTGCATAAACTTCATGTAATTGTCAATAAAAGCCTTTGACACTTATGAAATCTTGTAATTATACTTCAGTATTCCATAGTAACATCTGACAAAAATATCTAAAGACACAGAAGCAGCCAACTTTGTGGAAATTTATATTTGTGTCATTCTCAAAACTTTTGACCACGACTGTATGTATTGGATAATGGAACAATCATTTGGGCTTTTTTGGGCTTGGGATTATAAAATGTATTTTTAATGTAGGGCTCATAAAATGTATTTAATGTATGGCTCATCAGGCTCAGGGAGCATCAGGCTTGAATTTTAGATCAAAGCTCTAATCAATTCCAGATACTGGCCTATTTATATGCTTTATATGCTTTTGAATGACACTTCCGGTTTTGCCGGGAAATACCGGGTTGCCTGGGCGAAAAGTGATTTATTCTCCAGGATGGAGCATTTGTAAAATACCGGGAACATATTCAACCCTAGTGTGTATGTCATCTCCTAGAGGTGAATATGGGCCTGGCTGGCATGTGTGTTTGATTTGGTAGCTTGACCTTGTGACCGGAGGCTGTAAACACACTATGTGGCTCTTAGTGTTTATTTGTGTTTACATAATGTGTGTATCTATTGTGTGCACATTCATTTTATAGCACACAAGTGGCCAATAGCTAACCCAGTATCTGGTGACTGTAAATCTCCTTTACCTGTAGGTGACTGCTGCCTGAGAGTGAAGGGATGCATTAAGTGCCATTCCAACCACACACCTAAGCACATTACTAGAGTGTGAGGGCAGTAAGGAAACCGCCCAGGATGTAGTAGCTCTCTCTCTAGCTGAAAGGCATCTAGTCTCATGCTCTCCACTGAGTCCCCTGTTCTTAATGTAAACTCTGTATTCCAGAGGCATTGTGTGGGTCTCTCCCTCAAGCACACAGCACACAGCCCCAGATCCAAGGCCTGCTCTGATCTTATCCACAGTGAAGTGATGCCATTGTGTAATTACGTAATGCAGCTCCTGTCTCTGTGTTCTACACAGTTAGAGCACAACAGGGGGATGCCCTTCAGATACTGAAACTATGAGATACTGTACTGACTGATTCACATTTCAGAGTATTTTTCTACTGGATTCACTCTTCCGGTAAGGTACTGATATCTCACTGTACTACAACCTCAACTGCTGCAGGGGCCATCCCTTAAGGATACATCTCACTGTACTGGCCTAAACACATAGATAATATGACAGTACCTCACAGAGTTCTTTCCTATGGGCTACACTCTTCTGATCACACACACACAAGATAACAGCTCAGTTAGGTGTCAATAGCTGCCACACCGGATTGAAATTAAGAATTTTTACATTTGAGTCATTAAGCAGACGTTCTTATAGAGAGCAACTTACAGGCGCAATTAGGGTTAAGTGCCTTGCTCTAGGGCACATCAACCGGTATTTCACTTAGTCGGCTTGGGGATTCAAACCAGCAACCTTCCTGTTACTGGCCCAAAACTCTTAAGCTCTTTACCTGCCACCCTAGATCTAGTCATTAATATCTTTATGACACCAGCTTTGATGCTCAGTGCAGGACTCAGTGTGTTTGCAAAGACAGTGCAGTATAAAGATGGGCAGAAACTGACACGTTTTCATTTTCATCAGGAAACAACTTTATATTGAAGGAGTGCCTTTGATTTGATGGCCTGCACATGCGCAGTTCGGCACAAGTAAACATTAGACCTGATGAAATGTTTCAGCGCACGAGCTTAGATAGCCAACGTCGTCATGACATCGCCTACAAGCGTGATCGGGGATTTCTATTTCTAATAAATGGTTAAATGTACAAGTGGTGTTTCCTTTCTGAAATTAGGTTTAGCAGAGAGAGGGAGGAGACGTGGCAGATTGAGAGTAGAGGAAGGGGCAAAGAGGGTTGGAGGGATGTGGGATGGATAAGGGGGAGAAGGAGATGAAGGGGGGAGAAGGAGGGGAGAGAGAGATTGGTAGGTGATTAGTATGCTGGTGCAGTACCACTTCTCTCTGCATCTCTCTCAATTGAGGGCAGGAGGAGATGTGATATGACACGCAAGAAGCTGCTAACAGAGTCACAAACAACATGCATGCACGCGCACACACACATTAGCGCCACTATTCATTCACACATCACTGCCACAGAAATCTGGACACATATAATACATTAAATTATATCATGTTTTAATCACATAACTTCAATGTCAAGTAAATGGTAAAATATACACCAGATTTCTCAAACTATTAAATCAACTGTTGATAATTGCTGTAAATAATTACGTTACATTAAATTAACCAAGTGAAATGGCAGACCTACAGTATAAAACTCAAGTTCCCTTTATCGGCATGTGGAATTGTATAAGGGAGAAGAAAAGGAAATGAGAGGGATATAGGAGGATACTGTAGGAGAGGCAGAGGAGAAGGCATGAGAATAAGGATAATCGAATTAAATGGAACATTCTTCCCACAAGTCTTACAGGTAGAATAAACCTCTTCAGAAATGGCATGGCTCAAAAACGTTTTATATTTATTCTTATATTTATTCTTGGTAATACCAATTACCCCACCGAAGAGATTTGTTTAAACAAGTATATTCGGTCATGAAATAGGTTAATATGGGCAAATAAAACTCATAGAATAAAAAGGAAAGTTTTACATCTTCCTAATTCTGAAGGTGGTTTAAATGGTTCTAACCTTTCAGACATGGAATTGTATAAACTCGCCACCAAGGCTTTTACTTGCAACATATAGTTAAATGCACTAAAGAGAAACAATGAGTACATATTGAAGATGCACATGCTCACCCTCAGAATATTTTTACGTGTCTATTTTCAAAAGATAAAGCTAAGAACATTAACAACTTCATAGTTAATAACACAATTTAATTGTATCTTTATTTAACTAGGAAAGTAAGTTAAGAACAAATGCTTATTTACAATGACGACCTTCCAAAGAACAGTGGGTTAACTGCCTTGTTCAGGGGCAGAACGACATATTTTTTTACCTTGTCAGCTCAGGGATTCAATCCAGCAACCTTTCAGTTACTGACCTAATGCTCTTACCACTAAGCTACCTGCCGCCCCACTATGACAATATAGAAGAAGATGAAACGTATTCTAAAAGAACCAATATCACTCCCTAAAAAAACAACCTTGGATAGCTTTTCAGAATTCACAGATACATTGGTTCACATGGAAAACATTTAACATTACATTTAAGTCATTTAGCAGACGCTCTTATCCAGAGCGACTTACAAATTGGTGCATTCACCTTATGATATCCAGTGGAACAACCACTTTACAATAGTGCATCTAACTCTTTTAAGGGGGGGGGGGGTTAGAAGGATTACTTTATCCTATCCTAGGTATTCCTTAAAGAGGTGGGGTTTCAGGTGTCTCCGGAAGGTGGTGATTGACTCCGCTGACCTGGCGTCGTGAGGGAGTTTGTTCCACCATTGGGGTGCCAGAGCAGCGAACAGTTTTGACTGGGCTGAGCGGGAACTGTACTTCCTCAGAGGTAGGGAGGCGAGCAGGCCAGAGGTGGATGAACGCAGTGCCCTTGTTTGGGTGTAGGGCCTGATCAGAGCCTGAAGGTACGGAGGTGCCGTTCAGAAAACTAAAGGCATAAAAACCGTAAATGACTTGGCAATAGGAAATACATGTATTTCCATGACAGAATTAAAAAGCAACTTTGGACTGACAAATGTAGATATTTTCCAAAACGTAAAAGTTTCATATCACAAAATGATGAAATCTTTTGTATATAACATCTATGTTGGAGGACTCCTCTCTGAGTCAGAAAAGGATATTCATATGATAGGTACGATATAGAAAACTTTGCAGAGAGCATATCCAACTTACAATCTCTTAGAAAAAAATATAAACTATTGGAATCAAGACTTAAAAAGAACTGATATTGGCACAAGATGGAGGGAATGTTGGAACATAACTAACAAAATTACAATTAAAGAAAATGTATGCTTAATCCAGTATAAACTAATGTATAGAATTTGTTACACAAGACAAAATTCCCAAATTCTACAGCACAAAGTCTTAAGGTTAAAACGAACAATGACTCAATAATACATGCCTTCTGGGAATGCTGTAAAGTCCAAAAGTTTGCTGTCAGAAGTATTTCAATGTAAATTCACTTTTAATCAGTCTGTCTGCATATTTCAAGAGATAGCATATGAGGATGCAGTTAGATACCCGATGGGTTGGACGATACTTTCACACCAATCATCTTGGAAAAAATGTATACATCAAAACTGGAAATCAACCAATCCTCCATCGTTAACACAATGGAAAGGTCAGATGCTTTATAATCTAAATGTTGAAAGTGTGTGGGCAATGGAGAGAAACAAAATGGTGCAGTTTGAGGCCATGTGGAAGAGAGTGATGCGGGCGCTGGAGATGGGGGTGTGAGCATGTGGGTCTGGGCAGGTGTGACGTGTGTGGGCTGTATGCTGTCGTTTGTATGTGTATGTTTTGTTTTGTTTGAAAAATAGATATGTTACAAAAAAAAGATTTATGAAATGCCAGATCTAGTTTATGTACAGAATTCTATTCGTGCTCAGCATTCTTCTCCAAATGATTATAAATTGTGTGGTTATGTGTGTGTTGGATTGTACTGACATAGACAGATGGATTGTATTTTAAAACATCAAGGTTGTTTAGTTACTGTTCAGCTTTCCAATATAATCTGTTACAGGTCAAAAAACGAGTACATTCATTCTGAGTTACACTCTCATACACACACACTGACACACACGCACACACTGACACACACACACGCACGCACGCGCACACACACACACACACACACGTTAGTTTCACTATCCTTGTGGGAACCAAATAATTGATTCCCACTCCGAATTTTCCTTGTTTTACTATCCATGTGAGGACTTCTGGTCCCCACAAGGATAGTGAAGGGATTTCGCCGAATAGTATGATCAGCTAGTATGTCACCCTTGTAGAATGTTAGTGCTGTAGAATATGGCCATGTATAGTCTTGTATAATCTACACCATTCGTGCCTTAATGTCCTGTACATGAATGTCTTCGATGTCCTGTACATGCAAGTCCCTTGGAAGTACACCAGGCAATCCTATAGATCCAAAGAGGCCCTGTACACTGTAGTATGTGTTATACAAGTATTACGTTTGCAAGTCGTGTCTGTAGACACCATTTTCTTCTACAGCACTTAGTCTTAGAGTGAACTTAGAGTGAACAATCACTCTCTTGGGATGTAAGTGCACTTTATATGAACTCGGTTGTTAGCTGGGGGAACATCAGTGTTAGAATGTCCCCTCTTCCTAAGACAAGGAACAGATGGTCAATGTATACATTGTAGACATTGGAGCCTATTGTAATTTATGCTTGTGTTCATGCACCAACCCACAGGATGAAGAAGGGAGAGCCTTTTCTATAAATACTATGTTCAGATGAAGGCTCAGTGAATTGTACACTGTAAATGCTATTTCCACGACCGGTCGTTATTACAGTTTTTCTCAATTGCTAAAACACAATTTCTGAAACCTTGCTCCATTTCCTGAAAACATTAAACACAAATCCTCATCTTCAAGCACTATTTACATAACCTCTGACTCCTCTCGCAAAATGAAACATTCGCCTCAAAACAGTTTTACCTGTGTTCAAAATCAAACACTGCTCTCAAATCATAAACAAAGTGATCAAAATGATATACACTCTCAAGCAGTCAGTAAACAATACACCGAAAAATAGAAAACACATTGTTCAAAACATACAATTCTCAGGGAGAAGTACATTTTTAATCTAAAAAAATATTCATATTTTTCCGTCATTGTCTTTTGATGAACGAAAACATGTTCTATCATAGTAGCTCAAAATTGATCAGAAATTACTACTCTGCTTTGCTCTTTGCAATTTTGTTTTTTGTTCTTCCTCCTCCTTGTACCCCTATTTTTACAGTACTGTACCCTGCATCTCACAAACGTGTCCTTTGTCTCTGTGATACTGTAATTCTTGTTCTTTGTTGATATGAACCTGCAACCAGTCAAAATCTATTGAGCAGTCAGTACTGTTAATAAATGGAAAGCACAATGTTCAGGGCCATACAATTTGTCCATTGTACAGTATACAGCCTACAATGCACTGTACTACAGTATACAATACTAAAAGGGACAAAAATCAAAGGAGTAAACATGTGATCAATGTGCTTCTTCTTGTCTTTGGGCTGGGTCAGGCCAGAGCACTTCGTCGACATCACAAGCAATATTGTCCCTCCTGAGGCAACGGGGGAAGAAGCCTCTTGTGTGCCGTATCCAGCCCTGACATGATTCCTCACCTATATCACCACAGGCTAAATCCATGGCTTGCAGCAGATTTACTCTGGTGTAGGGTTGTCTATCATACACTTTCCATCTCCAAGAGGAGAAAAACTCCTCAATCGGATTCAGGAAAGGCGAGTATGGAGGGAGGTACAAGTTCATAAACTGCCCATTGATGTTAAACTGACATTGTCCCACACTATCACATAGGTGGGAATGGGATTCTCATTTAGCTCTTGACCCTGCTGCTCTTGAACCTGCTGCTCAAATAAAATATCTCTTAGATTGGCAATAAATCTTAGAAGGTGCTGGGTGTTATATGGCCCGAGTGTAACATGGTGATGTAGAACACCATGGTTGCTGATAGCAGCACAGATTGTGACATTGCCACCTCGTTGACCAGGGACTTCAACAATGGCCCGCTGTCCAATCATGTTTCGGCCTCTCCTTCTCCTCTTTGTTAGATTGAAGCCTGCTTTATCGACAAAGATGAACTCATGGGGTCTGTCCAAGGATTCCAAGTCAAATATTGTCTGTGTAAAAATACAATATACTGTATGTAGGATTTTGTAAGTCGTACAGAGACAGTGCTATACTGTAGAGTACAATTAGGCTTCTGATTCACATACATTGTATGTACTGAAGAGTAATGTCATTCACATAGTATGTGTTAGTACTGTAGACAATCTGGATTACAGTAAATGTTTCTGAATGTACACTTACTTGCACATACTGAGCTCGCAGTTCTTTCACCCTTGGTGAGTTGCGCTCAAAAGGTACTCTGTATACTTGTTTCATTCGCATCCTGTTACGATGGAGGACACGGTCAATTGTGGAAATGCTCACACTGTCGATTCCCTGGAAGTGTGTGTTGTCTTGTATCATATCAGTCGTATTGCATTATCTTGAAGGACCATGCCAACTATAACGGCCTCTTGCTCCCGAGTGAATATAGCTGTCCTTCCACCTGCATGTGGCAGCCTTGCAATTCTACAAAAAGTAGTTGTGCAGTTACAAAACATATTCATGCAGTACAATACATACAGTGATTAACTTTACAAATATCTAGTGAAACAGCTGCATATAGTGCAGTACTGTAAATTTGCAATTACAAAATTACAGTAGTATACTGTACCTGTTCTCTTCTCTGAATGTCCTTACTATGGTGGACACAGAAAATCGGCTCAAATTGGGTTGCACTCTAAGTCCTGCTTCCCTCATTGTCAGTCCATGGACAAGAACATGGTCTATAACTGTTGCTCGAATTTCATCAGATATTTCCACTCTTTGTCTTCCTCTTCCTCTTCGTCCTCCTCTTCCTCTTTCTTGCCCTCCTCCTCCTCTTCCTCCTCGTCGCCCACCTTGGATACGCACTCGTCCTCGTCCTCTCACATTGTTTCTTCTACCATTCTCAGACTTTATCCTTCCCACCTTCAACAACCTGTTTGCTCTCTGAACTGGCTTATATTGGTTGTGTCGCATCATTTGAAACAGGTTAAATCAATTTTGAGTGGTTGTGTTCAATCAATGACATGTGCTCTCTATTTGTATTTGATTGTTGCCACTTGTGTTTACCAGTATGGATGACATGTGCATTAGAGTGCAGAATGTGTTTTGAGAATGAGAATGTGTTTAGAGTTTTGCTGAAAAGTCTAAGTGCAAATTGTGTTTTACCATGTGAAATGGTTTAAGGTATTGACAACAGACTGCATAATTAGCTAAATGAGTCCAGGCAACTGAGAACTTTGTTCAGCCAATGGGTTTTAGTGTTTTAGCAATTGAGAAAAACTGTAAATATTCTAAACTTGATTAAAGTATTGTTGTCATTTTGTTCTCAATTATATTCATACCATCCATTTGAGAGAACAGTTCACTAGTAAAAACCAAAACACACACACACATAATCTTTCTTTTTGTCACGCCCTGGCCTTAGTATTCTTTGTTTTCTTTATTATTTTAGTTAGGTCAGGGTGTGACATGGGGAATGTTTGTGTTTTGTCTCGTTTTGGGTGGTTATATGGTAAAGGGGTTGTTGGGTTTAGTGTATGGGTTTGTGTTGAGTGAATGTTTCTAGGTATGTCTATGGTTGCCTGAGTGGTTGTCAATCAGAGACAGATGTCTTTAATTTGTCTCTGATTGGGAGCCATATTTAAGGCAGCCATAGGCATCATGCGTTTGTGGGTAATTGTCTATGTGTAGTGTTTGTGTCAGCACTATTTGTCTATATAGCTTCACGGTCGTCAGTTTGTTATTTTGTTAGTTTGTGTATAGTGTTCGTTTCGTGTTTTCTCTCTTCTAAATAAAAGAAGATGTATGTTTCACACGCTGCGCCTTGGTCCAATCTCTCACCGCAAGACGATCGTGACAGAATTACCCACCAACGCGGGACCAAGCAGTGTGTCAAGCGGCAACAGGAGCGATACACACAGGATTTATGGCAATGGGAGCAGGATCTGGGCTACACTACGTGGGAGGAGATCGACAGGTGGGCGATCGACCCAGGGCGAGTGCCGGAGCCCGCCTGGGATTCTCTGGCGCAGTGCGAGGAGGGATACCGGCGAATGGAGGCAGCACGAAGGCGCGGTAGGAAGCCTGTTGTGAGTCAGCCCAAAAATTTTTTTGGAGGGGGGATAAAAGGGAGTGTGGCGAAGTCAGGTAGGAGACCTGCGCCTACTCCCTGTACTTACCGTGGAGAGCGAGAGTACGGGCAGACACCGTGTTACGCAGTAGATCGCATGGTGTCTCCTGTACGTGTTCATAGCCCGGTGCGGGTTATTCCACCTCCCCGCACTGGCAGGGCTAGATTGAGGATTGAGCCGGATGTCATGAAGCCGGCCCAACGCATCTGGTCACCAGTGCGTCTCCTCGGGCCGGCTTACATGGCACCAGCCTTACGCATGGTGTCCCCGGTTCGCCTACATAGCCCGGTGCGGGTTATTCCACCTCCCCGCACTGGTCGGGCGACGGGGAGCATTCAACCAGGTAAGGTTGGGCAGGCTCAGTGCTCAAGGGAGCCAGTACGCCTGCACGGTCCGGTATTTCCGGCGCCACCTCCCCACCCCAGCCCAGTACCACCAGTGCCTACACCACGCATCAGGCTTCCTGTGCGTCTCCAGAGCCCTGTTCCTCCTCCACGCACTAGCCCTATGGTGCGTGTCTCCAGCCCATTACCACCAGTACCTACACCACGCACCAAGCCTCCTGTGTGTCCCCAGAGTCCTGTGCGTCCTGTTGATGCTCCCCGCACTAGCCCTGAGATGCGTGTCCCCAGCCCGGTACCACCAGTACCGGCACCACGCACTAGGCCTAATGTGCGTCTCCAGGGTCCAGTATGCCCTGTTCCTTCTCCCCGCACTAGCCCTGAGATGCGTGTCCCCAGCCCGGTATCACCAGTGCCGGCACCACGCACAGGCCTAATGTGCGTCTCCAGGGTCCAGTATGCCCTGTTCCTTCTCCCCGCACTAGCCTGAAGGTGCGTGTCCTTAGCCCGGTACCTCCAGTTCCGGCACCACGCACCAGGCATACAGTGTGCCTCAGCCGGCCAGAGCTGCCCGTCTGCCAAGCACCGTCAGAGCTGCCCGTCTGCCAAGCACCGTCAGAGCTGCCCGTCTGCCAAGCACCGTCAGAGCTGCCCGTCTGCCAAGCACCGTCAGAGCTGCCCATCTGCCAAGCACCGTCTGAGCTGCCCGTCTGCCAAGCACCGTCTGAGCTGCCCTTCTGCCAAGCACCGTCTGAGCTGCCCTTCTGCCAAGCACCGTCTGAGCTGCCCTTCTGCCAAGCACCGTCTGAGCTGCCCGTCTGCCAAGCACCGTCTGAGCTGCCCGTCTGTCCCGAGCCGCTAGAGCCGTCCGCCAGACAGGATCAGCCAGAGCCGTCCGCCAGACAGGATCAGCCCGAGCCGTCCGCCAGACAGGATCAGCCCGAGCCGTCCGCCAGACAGGATCAGCCCGAGCCGTCCGCCAGCCATGAGCAGCCCGAGCCGTCCGCCAGCCATGAGCAGCCCGAGCCGCCCGCCAGCCATGAGCAGCCCGAGCCGCCCGCCAGCCATGAGCAGCCCGAGCCGCCCGCCAGCCATGAGCAGCCAGAGCCGCCCGCCAGCCATGAGCAGCCAGAGTCGCCCGCCAGCCATGAGCAGCCAGAGTCGCCCGCCAGCCATGAGCAGCCAGAGTCGCCCGCCAGCCATGAGCAGCCAGAGTCGCCCGCCAGCCATGAGCAGCCAGAGTCGCCCGCCAGCCATGAGCAGCCAGAGCCTACCGCCAGCCATGAGCAGCCAGAGCCGCCAGTCAACCAGGATCTGCTGAATCCGCCAGTCAGCCAGGATCTACCAGAGACACCGAAGCGGATATTGACAATGGTGGAGTGGGGGCCACGTCCCGCACCCGAGCCGCCGCCATATTAAGGCCCACCCCGGACCCTCCCTTTCTGTGTCAGGTTTTGCGGCCGGAGTCCGCACCTTTTGTGGGGGGTACTGTCACGCCCTGGCCTTAGTATTCTTTGTTTTCTTTATTATTTTAGTTAGGTCAGGGTGTGACATGGGGAATGTTTGTGTTTTGTCTCGTTTTGGGTGGTTATATGGTAAAGGGGGTGTTGGGTTTAGTGTATGGGTTTGTGTTGAGTGAATGTTTCTAGGTATGTCTATGGTTGCCTGAGTGGTTGTCAATCAGAGACAGATGTCTTTCATTTGTCTCTGATTGGGAGCCATATTTAAGGCAGCCATAGGCATCATGCGTTTGTGGGTAATTGTCTATGTGTAGTGTTTGTGTCAGCACTATTTGTCTATATAGCTTCACGGTCGTCAGTTTGTTATTTTGTTAGTTTGTGTATAGTGTTCGTTTCGTGTTTTCTCTCTTCTAAATAAAAGAAGATGTATGTTTCACACGCTGCGCCTTGGTCCAATCTCTCACCGCAAGACGATCGTGACACTTTTTTCTTTCATTCTCTCTATCTGAGCTGTTGTATTCCTATACAGTGCCTTCAGAAAGTATTCACACCCCTTGACTTTTTCCACATTTTGTTGTGTTACAGCCTGAAATTAAGATTTTGTGTCAATGGTCTACACACAATATCCCATAATGTTAAAGTGGAACGAATTTACAAATTATTTAAAAAGCTGAAATGTACTGACTCATTAAGTAGTCATAACATGATGCAGCCACCACCATGCTTGAACATATGAAGAGTGGTACTCATTGTTGTGTTGGATTTGCCTCAAACATAACACTCTGTATTTATGACATAAAGTTAATATCTTTGCCACATTTTTTTGCAGTACTGTGGAGTAACTACAAATGTGTTGAGCCATCCTCAGGTTTCACATATCATAGCCATTAAACTTTGTAACTGTTTTAAAATCAGCATTGGCCTCATGGTGAAATCCCTGAACGATTGTATCTTTGTACACGACTGGGTGTTTTATAAAAAAAAAAAAAAATTGCACCTTTATTTAACCAGGTAGGCAAGTTGAGAACAAGTTCTCATTTACAATTGCGACCTGGCCAAGATAAAGCAAAGCAGTTCGACACATACAACAACACAGAGTTACACATGGAGTAAAACAAACATACAGTCAATAATACAGTAGAAAATTAAGTCTATATACAATGTGAGCAAGTGAGGTGAGATAAGGGAGGTGAAGGCAAAAAAAAGGCCATGGTGGCGAAGTAAATACAATATAGCAATTAAAACACTGAAATGGTTTATTTGCAGTGGAAGAATGCGCAAAGTAGAGATAGAAATAATGGGGTGCAAAGGAGCAAAATAAATAAATACAGTAGGGAAAGAGGTAGTTGTTTGGGCTAAATTATAGATGGGCTATGTACAGGTGGAGTAATCTGTGAGCTGCTCTGACAGCTGGTGCTTAAAGCTAGTGAGGGAGATAAGTGTTTCCAGTTTCAGAGATTTCTGTAGTTCGTTCCAGTCATTGGCAGCAGAGAACTGGAAGGAGAGGTGGCCAAAAGAAGAATTGGTTTTGGGGGTGACCAGAGATATACCTGCTGGAGCGCGTGCTACAGGTGGGTGCTGCTATGGTGACCAGCGAGCTGAGATAAGGGGGGACTTTACCTAGCAGGGTCTTGTAGATGACCTGGAGCCAGTGGGTTTGGCGACGAGTATGAAGCGAGAGCCAGCCAACTAGAGCGTACAGGTCGCAGTGGTGGGTAGTATATGGGGCTTTGGTGACAAAACGGATGGCACTGTGATAGACTGCATCCAATTTATTGAGTAGGATATTGGAGGCTATTTTGTAAATGACATCGCCGAAGTCGAGGATTGGTAGGATGGTCAGTTTTACGAGGGTATGTTTGGCAGCATGAGTGAAGGATGCTTTGTTGCGGAATAGGAAGCCAATTCTAGATTTAACTTTGGATTGGAGATGTTTGATGTGAGTCTGGAAGGAGAGTTTACAGTCTAACCAGACACCTAGGTATTTGTAGTTGTCCACATATTCTAAGTCAGAGCCGTCCAGAGTAGTGATGTTGGACAGGCGGGCAGGTGCAGGCAGCGATCGGTTGAAGAGTATGCATTTAGTTTTACTTGTATTTAAGAGCAATTGGAGGCCACGGAAGGAGAGTTGTATGGCATTGAAGCTCGCCTGGAGGGTTGTTAACACAGTATCCAAAGAAGGGCCAGAAGTATACAGAATGGTGTCGTCTGCGTAGAGGTGGATCAGAGACTCACCAGCAGCAAGAGCGACATCATTGATGTATACAGAGAAGAGAGTCGGGCCAAGAATTGAACCCTGTGGCACCCCCATAAAGACTGCCAGAGGCCCGGACAACAGACCCTCCGATTTGACACACTGAACTCTATCAGAGAAGTAGTTGGTGAACCAGGTGAGGCAATCATTTGAGAAGCCAAGGCTATCGAGTCTGCCGATGAGGATGTGGTGATTGACAGAGTCGAAAGCCTTGGCCAGGTCAATGAATACGGCTGCACAGTATTGTTTCTTATCGATGGCGGTTAAGATATTGTTTAGGACCTTGAGCGTGGTAGAGGTGCACCCATGACCAGCTCTGAAACCAGATTGCATAGCGGAGAAGGTATGGTGGGATTCGAAATAGTCGGTAATCTGTTTGTTGACTTGGCTTTCGAAGACCTTAGAAAGGCAGGGTAGGATAGATATAGGTCTGTAGCAGTTTGGGTCAAGAGTGTCCCCCCCTTTGAAGAGGGGGATGACCGCAGCTGCTTTCCAATCTTTGGGAATCTCAGACGACACGAAAGAGAGGTTGAACAGGCTAGTAATAGGGGTGGCAACAATTTCAGCAGATAATTTTAGAAAGAAAGGGTCCAGATTATCTAGCCTGGCTGATTTGTAGGGGTCCAGATTTTGCAGCTCTTTCAGAACATCAGCTGACTGGATTTGGGAGAAGGAGAAATGGGGAAGGCTTGGGCGAGTAGCTGTGGGGGGTGCAGTGCTGTTGACCGGGGTAGGGGTAGCCAGGTGGAAAGCATGGCCAGCCGTAGAAAAATGCTTATTGAAATTCTCAATTATAGTCGATTTATCAGTGGTGGCAGTATTTCCTATCTTCAGTGCAGTGGGCAGCTGGGAGGAGGTGTTCTTATTCTCCATGGACTTTACAGTGTCCCAGAACTTTTTTGAGTTTGTGTTGCAGGAGGCAAATTTCTGATTGAAAAAGCTAGCCTTGGTTTTTCTAACTGCCTGTGTATATTGGTTTCTACCTTCCCTGAAAAGTTGCATATCATGGGGGCTGTTCGATGCTAATGCTGAACGCCATAGGATGTTTTTGTGTTGGTTAAGGGCAGTCAGGTCTGGAGAGAACCAAGGGCTATATCTGTTCCTGGTTCTACATTTCTTGAATGGGGCATGCTTATTTAAGATGGTGAGGAAGGCATTTAAAAAAAACAACCAGGCATCCTCTACTGACGGGATGAGATCAATATCCTTCCAGGATACCCTGGCCAGGTCGATTAGAAAGGCCTGCTCGCTGAAGTGTTTCAGGGAGCGTTTGACAGTGATGAGTGGAGGTCGTTTGACCGCTGACCCATTACGGATGCAGGCAATGAGGCAGTGATCGCTGAGATCTTGGTTTAAAACAGCAGAGGTGTATTTAGAGGGCAAGTTGGTTAGGATGATATCTATGAGGGTGCCCGTGTTTACGGCTTTGGGGTGGTACCTGGTAGGTTCATTGATAATTTGTGTGAGATTGAGGGCATCAAGCTTAGATTCTAGGATGGCTGGGGTCTTAAGCATGTTCCAGTTTAGGTCGCCTAGCAGCACGAGCTCTGAAGATAGATGGGGGGCAATCAGTTCACATATGGTGTCCAGAGCACAGCTGGGGGCAGAGGGTGGTCTATAGCAGGCGGCAACGGTGAGAGACTTGTTTTTAGAGAGGTGGATTTTTAAAAGTAGAAGTTCAAATTGTTTGGGAACAGACCTGGATAGTAGGACAGAACTCTGCAGGCTATCATTGCAGTAGATTGCAACACCTCCCCCTTTGGCCGTTCTATCTTGTCTGAAAATGTTGTAGTTAGGGATGAAAATGTCAGAATTTTTGGTGGTCTTCCTAAGCCAGGATTCAGACACGGCTAGAACATCCGGGTTGGCAGAGTGTGCTAAAGCAGTGAATAAAACAAACTTAAGGAGGAGGCTTCTAATGTTAAGATGCATGAAACCAAGGCTATTACGGTTACAGAAGTCATCAAAAGAGAGCGCCTGGGAATAGGAGTGGAGCTAGGCACTGCAGGGCCTGGATTCACCTCTACATCACCAGAGGAACAGAGGAGGAGTAGGATAAGGGTACGGCTAAAAGCTATGAGAATTGGTCGTCTAGAACGTCTGGAACAGAGAGTAAAAGGAGGTTTCTGGGGGCGATAAAATAGCTTCAAGGTATAATATACAGACAAGGGTATGGTAGGATGTGAATACAGTGGAGGTAAACCTAGGTATTGAGTGATGATGAGAGAGATGTTGATAAATATATTGATGATGAGAGAGGTGTATTGATAAACCATCCAAATCTTAATGAATAACTTCACCATGCTTCACCACAGTCTTTTTTTTTACCCATCTACCAATAGGTGTCCTTCTTTGTGGGGCATTGGAAAACCTCCCTGGTCTTTGTGGTTGAATCTGTGGTTGAAATTCACTACTTGAATGAGGGCCCTTACAGATAATTGTATGTGTTGGGTATAGAGATGGGTTAGTAATTAAAAAAATTATGTTAACCACTATTATTGCACACAGAGTGAGTCCATGCAACTTATTATGTAACTTGTTAAGCAAATTTTACTTGTGAACTTATTTAGGCTTTCCATAACAAAGGGATTGAATACTTATTGACTCACCACTGAGCAGCACATCATTTCAACCTGGATAATTGGGTAATATTTGGTTGAGACGTTAATCATTGAGATTACAACCTATATTCACCCACTCAAAAAGATAGACAGAAATTACTTGAATTTCCAATGTGTTATCTTTAGTTCTTCAACCATCTAAAAGCGTGTGTGTGTGTGCGCGTGTGCATGTGTGCTTCTGCATATATTGGGCGAGATGGTGTGCTGATATGATTAATGAGCATGCTCGAAAGCCCCATCACCCCAATCACACACACACACACACACACACACACACACACACACACACACACACACACACACACACACACACACACACACACACACACACACACACACACACACACACACACACACACACACACACACACACACACACACACACACACACACACACACACACAATAATATGCGTGTTGATAAATGTGTGTGTGCGTGCGTATTGATGTCTTAGGCCAGTAGCTAATAATTACTGATTGTGTTAATGTGATAACAAGCACACTGGCTTGTTGGCGAGAGAACCATCCCTGGACACTCATATTCGAACAGGGAGCCAAACACAGATAGATACGCACACGCACATGTACACAGATAGTCTGTGGACATTTGTTTTCTCACTGGGAGCCAAATAATAATACGTGTGCCATTATATACTGTGACACTGATGCTATTAGTCCCATTAATTCACCGAGAACCTCGGCAACAGTGACTGTGTATCAGGTACCATGGGGTAATGACTGATCCTGTTAATGATGAGGGAGACACACTGGCACAGCCAACATAGAGCGTTTGTGTGGACGTGTTTAACTATACTTGTGGGGACCATAAGTCCCCACAAGAGTAGTAAACGAACAAAATTGTGACCAACCTGGGAAAATTTTGTTTGTCCCCACAAGGTCGAATGCTATTTCTATGGGGTTTATGGTTAAGGTTAGAATTAGTGTTAGGGTTAGAATTAGGTTTATGGTTAGGAGCTAGGGTTAGTTTTAGGGTTAAGAGCTAGGGTTAGTTTTAGGGTTCGGAGCTAGGGTTATGGTTAAGGTTAGGTTTTCGGGTTAGGGTTAGGGTACGGGTTAGGGTTAGGGAAAATAGGATTTTGAATGGCACTGAATTGTGTGTCCCCACAAGGTTAGTTATACAAGACTGTGTGTGTGTGTGTGCGTGCTTGCGTGCGTGTGTGCGTGCGTGCGTGCGTGAACGTGCACGCATGCACTTGTGTGTTGGCCCAGGCAGTCAGGGGAGTAGCAAGCAAACGGAGCATGAAAACAAGGCAAGGATTCGAGCAGGGAGAGGATAGCATGACTGTCAGACAGGATGTGCTTAGTTACACATTTTGTTCAACACACACACACAGGATGTGGATAGTTACACACCTTATTCAGCACACACACCAGATCGAACAGAAAGCCTGGAGAGAGGGCCTCACACACAGATCATTGTGTCTGTGCATGCGTAAGTGTGTGTGTGTGTGTGTGTGTGTGTGTGTGTGTGTGTGTGTGTGTGTGTGTGTGTGTGTGTGTGTGTGTGTGTGTGTGTGTGTGTGTGTGTGTGTGTGTGTGTGTGTGTGTGTGTGTGTGTGTGTGTGTGTGTGTGTGTGTGTGTGTGTGTGTCAGAAATGTATTACCCTCTTCCTTCACCCCACAAGACTCTGGGATGCATCCAAGAAGCTTGCAGCAGTGAATGTAGTTATAGCACATACACACACCCACGCATACAGTACACACAGCCACACATACAGTACACAACCACACATACAGTACACTCACATACAGTACACTCACTCCCCCACACATACAGTACACACACCCACACATACAGTACACACACCCACACATACAGTACACTCACCTACCCACACATACAGTACACACACCCACACACACAGTACACACACCCACACATACAGTACACACACCCATACATACAGTACACACCCACACATACAGTACACACACCCACACATACAGTACACACACCCACACATTTTATTTTATTTATTTATTTCACCTTTATTTAACCAGGTAGGTAAGTTGAGAACACGTTCTCATTTACAATTGCGACCTGGCCAAGATAAAGCAAAGCAGTTCGACACATACAACAACACAGAGTTACACATGGAGTAAAACAAACATACAGTCAATAATACAGTAGAAAAATAAGTCTATATACAATGTGAGCAAGTAAGGTGAGATAAGGGAGGTAAAGGCAAAAAAAGGCCATGGTGGCGAAGTAAATACAATATAGCAAGTAAAACACTGGAATGGTAGATTTGCAGTGGAAGAATGTGCAAAGTAGAGATCGAAATAATGGGGTGCAAAGGAGCAAAATAAATAAATTAATAAATACAGTAGGGAAAGAGGTAGTTGTTTGGGCTAAATTATTAATGGGCTATGTACAGGTGCAGTAATCTATGAGCTGCTCTGACAGCTGGTGCTGAAAGCTAGTGAGGGAGATAAGTGTTTCCAGTTTCAGAGATTTTTGTAGTTCGTTCCAGTCATTGGCAGCAGAGAGCTGGAAGGAGAGGCGGCCAAAGGAAGAATTGGTTTTGGGGGTGACCAGAGAGCTATACCTGTACCTGCTGGAGCGCGTGCTACAGGTGGGTGCTGCTATGGTGACCAGCGAGCTGAGATAAGGGGGGACTTTACCTAGCAGGGTCTTGTAGATGACCTGGAGCCAGTGGGTTTGGCGACGAGTATGAAGCGAGGGCCAGCCAACGAGAGTGTACAGGTCGCAGTGGTGGGTAGTATATGGGGCTTTGGTGACAAAACGGATGGCACTGTGATAGACTGCATCCAATTTATTGAGTAGGGTATTGGAGGCTATTTTGTAAATGACATCACCGAAGACGAGGATTGGTAGGATGGTCAGTTTTACAAGGATATGTTTGGCAGCATGAGTGAAGGATGCTTTGTTGCGGAATAGGAAGCCAATTCTAGAATTAACTTTGGATTGGAGATGTTTGATGTGAGTCTGGAAGGAGAGTTTACAGTCTAACCAGACACCTAGGTATTTGTAGTTGTCGACATATTCTAAGTCAGAGCCGTCCAGAGTAGTGATGTTGGACAGGCGGGCAGGTGCAGGCAGCGATCGGTTGAAGAGTATGCATTTAGTTTTACTTGTATTTAAGAGCAATTGGAGGCCACGGAAGGAGAGTTGTATGGCATTGAAGCTCGCCTGGAGGGTTGTTAACACAGTGTCCAAAGAAGGGCCAGAACTATACAGAATGGTGTCGTCTGCGTAGAGGTGGATCAGAGACTCACCAGCAGCAAGAGCGACATCATTGATGTATACAGAGAGGAGAGTCGGTCCAAGAATTGAACCCTGTGGCACCCCCATAAAGACTGCCAGAGGCCCGGACAACAGACCCTCCGATTTGACACACTGAACTCTATCAGAGAAGTAGTTGGTGAACCAGGCGAGGCAATCATTTGAGAAACCAAGGCTGTCGAGTCTGCCGATGAGGATGTGGTGATTGACAGAGTCGAAAGCTTTGGCCAGGTCAATGAATACGGCTGCACAGTATTGTTTCTTATCGATGGCGGTTAAGATATCGTTTAGGACCTTGAGCGTGGCTGAGGTGCACCCATGACCAGCTCTGAAACCAGATTGCATAGCGGAGAAGGTATGGTGGGATTCGAAATGGTCGGTAATCTGTTTGTTGACTTGGCTTTCGAAGAACTTAGAAAGGCAGGGTAGGATAGATATAGGTCTGTAGCAGTTTGGGTCAAGAGTGTCCCCCCCTTTGAAGAGGGGGATGACCGCAGCTGCTTTCCAATCTTTGGGAATCTCAGACGACACGAAAGAGAGGTTGAACAGGCTAGTAATAGGGGTGGCAACAATTTCAGCAGATAATTTTAGAAAGAAAGGGTCCAGATTATCTAGCCCGACTGATTTGTAAGGGGCCAGATTTTGCAGCTCTTTCAGAACATCAGCTGACTGGATTTTGGAGAAGGAGAAATGGTGAAGGCTTGGGCGAGTAGCTGTGGGGGGTGCAGTGCTGTTGACCGGGGTAGGGGTAGCCAGGTGGAAAGCATGGCCAGCCGTAGAAAAATGCTTATTGAAATTCTCAATTATACTGGATTTGTCGGTTGTGACCGTGTTTCCTATCTTCAGTGCAGTGGGCAGCTGGGAGGAGATGTTCTTATTCTCCATGGACTTTACAGTGTCCCAGAACTTTTTTGGGTTTGTGTTGCAGGAAGCAAATTTCTGCTTGAAATAGCTAGCCTTGGCTTTTCTAACTGCCTGTGTATATTGGTTTCTAGCTTCCCTGAAAAGTTGCGTATCACGGGGGCTGTTCGATGCTAATGCAGAACGCCATAGGATGTTTTTGTGTTGATTAAGGGCAGTCAGGTCTGGAGAGAACCAAGGGCTATATCTGTTTCTGGTTCTAAATTTCTTGAATGGGGCATGCTTATTTAAGATGGTGAGGAAGGCATTTAAAAAAAACAACCAGACATCCTCTACTGATGGGATGAGATCAATATCCTTCCAGGATACCCCGGCCAGGTCGATTAGAAAGGCCTGCTCGCTGAAGTGTTTCAGGGAGCGTTTGACAGTGATGAGTGGAGGTCATTTGACCGCTGACCCATTACGGATGCAGGCAATGAGGCAGATCGCTGAGATCTTGGTTTAAAACAGCAGAGGTGTATTTAGAGGGCAAGTTGGTTAGGATGATATCTATGAGGGTGCCCGTGTTTACGGCTTTGGGGTGGTACCTGGTAGGTTCATTGATAATTTGTGTGAGATTGAGGGCATCAAGCTTAGATTCTAGGATGGCTGGGGTCTTAAGCATGTTCCAGTTTAGGTCGCCTAGCAGCACGAGCTCTGAAGATAGATGGGGAGCAATCAGTTCACATATGGTGTCCAGAGCACAGCTGAGGGCAGAGGGTGGTCTATAGCAGGCGGCAACAGTGAGAGACTTGTTTTTAGAGAGGTGGATTTTTAAAAGTAGAAGTTCAAATTGTTTGGGAACAGACCTGGATAGTAGGACAGAACTCTGCAGGCTATCTTTGCAGTAGATTGCAACACCGCCCCCTTTGGCCGTTCTATCTTGTCTGAAAATGTTGTAGTTAGGGATGAAAATGTCAGAATTTTGGGTGGTCTTCCTAAGCCAGGATTCAGACACGGCTAAAACATCCGGGTTGGCAGAGTGTGCTAAAGCAGTGAATAAAACAAACTTAGGGAGGAGGCTTCTAATGTTAACATGCATGAAACCAAGGCTATTACGGTTACAGAAGTCATCAAAAGAGAGCGCCTGCTCTCGTCTAGAGCAGAGAGTAAAAGGAGGTTTCTGGGGGCGATAAAATAGCTTCAAGGAATAATGTACAGACAAATGTATGGTAGGATGTGAATACAGTGGAGGTAAACCTAGGTATTGAGTGATGATGAGAGAAATATTGTCTCTAGAAACATCACTGAAACCAGGTGATGTCATCGCATATGTGGGTGGTGGAACTGAAAGGTTGGATAAGGTATAGTGAGCAGGGCTAGAGGCTCTACAGTGAAATAAGCCAATAAACACTAACCAGAACAGCAATGGACAAGGCATATTGACATTAAGGAGAGGCATGTTTAGTCGAGTGATCGTAAGGGTCCAGTGAGTAGAGGTTGGTTGGGGTCACGGCGATTCAGACAGCTAGCCGGGCTATCGGTAGCAAGCTAGCATAGGATGGAGGTCTGTTTTTAGCCGCCTCGTGCGTTTCCGTTGGTAGATTAGTGGGGTTCCGTGTGGTAGAGGGGATCAATCCCATTGGCAAAATAGATATAGTTATAGTGACCCAAGAAAAAATTGTCCGATAGACTTATTCAGATAGCAGCCGATAAGACAGCTAACGATTAGCGGGCCCCAGATGAGCGTTCAGGTAACGTCGCGATGGAGGTGCCGGTTGGATAACTCCCTCGGGCAGATAACGTTGGTAGTCAGTCGTGAAGGCCCGGTGGGGCTCCGCATTGGCAGTTAAACAGGTCCGGATAGGTGATTGTAGCCCAGGAGTGGCTGATGGAACTCTTCAGCTGGCTAGCTCCACATACAGTACACACACCCACACATACAGTACACACACCCACACATACAGTACACACACCCACAAATCAAAATCTAATCAAATGTAGACCTTACTGTGTAATGCTTAATTACAAGCCCTTAACCAACAATGCCATTTTAAGAAAAATAAGAGTTAAGAAAATGTTTACTAAAGAAATTAAAGTTAAAAAAAATAAAAGAGCAACAATAAAATGGAGGCTGTATTCAGGGGGTCCCGCTACCGAGTCAGTGTGGGAGTACAGGTTAGTTGAGGTAATTGAGGTAATATGTACATGTAGGTAGGGGTAAAGTCACGATGCATAGATAATAGAGTGGGTAGAATCAGCGTAACAGTACACAAACCCACACATAGAGTAGGCACACATACAAAGTTTTCCTCCTGTTAACACAAAAACACACACACACACGCACACGCACACGCACACACACACACACAAATTATCCTCCTTTCCAAAAAGTTAAGAGCGATTCAGCACAGTACAGCTTCCCCACCAAGCAGGCAAAAACGGTGGAGAGATAAATGTATTTTCCTGCAATTCTACACATTTTGCCATGGGACATACAGTATGGGGCATACAGTATGGGGCATACAGTATGGAATCATGGTTGCAACCAAAAATCTCAAATTTGGACTCATCAGACCAGTCTAATGTCCATTGCTCATGTTTATTGGCCCAATCAAGTCTCTTATTATTATTGGTGCCCTTTGCAGCAATTCGTCCATAAAGGCCTGATTCACGCAGTCTCCTCTGAACAGTTGATGTTGAGATGTCTGTTACTTAAACTCTGTGAGGTGCAATCTGAGGTGCAGTTAATTGCTGGTTTATGAGGCTGGTAACTCTAATGAACTTATCCTCTGGTCAGTCAACACCGCGTCTTCCTTTCCTGTGGCGGTCCTCATAAGAGCCAGTTTCATCATAGCACTTGATGGTTTTAATAACTGCCCTTGAAGAAACTTTCAAAGTTCTTTACAATTTCCGGATTGACTGACCTTCATGTCGTAAGGTAATGATGGACTGTTGTTTCTCTTTACTTATTTGAACCGTTCTTGCCATAATATGGACTTTATATTTTACCAAATAGGTCTATCTTCTGTATACCACCCCTACCTTGTCACTACATGACTGATTGGCTCAAACGCAATAAGAAGGAAAGAAATTCCACAAATGAACTTTTAACAAGGCACACCTGTTAATTAAAATGCATTCCAGGTGACTACCTTATGAAGCTGGTTGAGAGAATGCCAAGAGTGTGCAAAGCTGTCATCAAGGCAAAGGGTGACTACTTTAAAGAATCTCAAATATGAAATATATTTGGATTTGTTTAACATTTTCTTGGTTACTACCTAATTCCATATGTGTTATTTCACAGTTTGATGTCTTCACTATTATTCTACAATGTAGAAAATAGTAAAAATAAAGAAAAACCCTTGATTGAGTAGGTGTGTCCAATCTTTTAACTGGTACTGTAGATCAAATGTTTTAAGGCAAGTTTTCTCCAGTTATAGACATTTTGCCATGGGGCAGAGACATTTTAGCAGGTTTAAAGCTACTTTCCTGCAATTCTGCACATTTTGCCATGACTTATGCCATGTTAATGATATCTGAGTGAGAGTGAGTAACAAAATCAGTGGGGTACCCCTGGAGGTCAGGGCCCCTGGGCATGTGCCCTGCGTGCCCGGTCGGTATTCAGCCATGCTTTCTATAAGGTTAGATAACTGGCTAGATCAACTTAACAATCTAATAATTGTTAGATGACATGGCTAATTGAGTGACTGTCAGTGACTGACAAAACAAGAGAAAAACTGCTGATGTGCAACCAAACTTGCGATTTGTGTATTCTACTATTCTAACTCTCAACAGTAAGTTGAGACCCCGACGGAGTCTTCCCCCCCTAGGGGCCCTAAGCAATCGCTTATGTAGCTTATGCCTGGAGCCGTCCCAGCTTCTAACCTCCATTCTATTTGGATGAATGTCTTCTCTGTCATGTCCACACAGCCATTAAAGCCAACTAAAACAGAATCAACCTACTAGTGAAGGTCAAACAACAACTTAGGATATCCGTAAACAGTGCAGGTTGATATTGGCATTATACACCTGTTTAGCCCATATGAGGCCATTTCCCTGTAAAGTGGGATTTTAAAAGCTTGGCTGTTTGCCCAGTTTACCTCTTAACACACATGTATGAACCATCTTTATCTTTACCTTTTCTCATCTCCCAAGAGGGTTATCCACTACCTTGCATCAGCAGACGTTTCTCATTCAGTGTGTGTGTGTGCATGCGCGTGAGTGCTTGTACTTACTCTCAGAACCACCCGAAATAATAACGTACCTACCTTGGCATCTTAAGGAGAGCCGTGTGTGTATGTGAGTTAGGTTTCAGGGGACTTACATCAGAGAAATGTTAACTCCACACTAGCTCTAATATGTGGAGCTGGCAACAGAAGCCCCAGAGTTCATTTAATTATAAAAGATAACTCCTGCACACACATTTGCCTCTGTCGTGTCTACAAAAGGTTGCAGACCGAACATCAATAGTAAACAACACCTGGTAAGGTGACTGTGTGTTCAGGACTTATATTTAATAGAGAACCAGTCAGTCCAGCAATGAACTCCTGAACTCCCTGTTCTCTACACAGGATCAGTATAAGGGTCTCAGACAGTAGCCCTGTCTCTCTGGTGGCTAGAACCAGCCGCCATCTTGCCTTTGCAGAGTGAGAGAATAACTATTGCCCATTGTACCATTGAAATACACTCTTACTCGTAGGTCTAAATAATCGATATCCATGTTCCTGCAACAACCGTGAAATAGTGACTAATTATAATTTGAACAAAAGGACCAAATAGGGTGTCAAGAGACAGGCCTGGCCAAAGAGGCAGAACATGGCAAAGAGGGAGGAAGGAGGATAAAAGATGGAGGGTGAGCTCCTAATTGCCAAGGCAATTACCTCAGCCTTGTTCAACAGGGCAAAACATTGTGAAACATTAGGTTATCCTGTTGAGGATAGAGGGCGCTATTTACACTTTGGGGGAAAATCGTGCCCAATTTAAACGGCCTCGTACTCTATTCTTGCTCGTACAATATGCATATTATTATTACTATTGGATAGAAAACACTCTCAAGTTTCTAAAACCGTTTGAATTATATCTGTGAGTAAAACAGAACTTATTTTGCAGCATACTTCCTGTCAGAAAGTGAAAAATCTCAAATCGAGGCTCTGTTCCAGGGCCTCCCTATCATTTTGCTTGAGATTTGTGACTATACATGCACTTCATACGCCTTCCACTAGATGTCAATAGGCTGTGAGAGGTGAAATAGGGTCTCAATCTCTTTCTATGGTCAAAAGAGACAGCTTGGAATGACATGACCCCAGAATTTGTTTGTTCAGGAAGCGCATAAAGGTCACCAGTATTGGCTTCTGAAAAGCAATCGTTATTTGATAAATGTGAAGATATCATCGTAAAGTATGTTTTTTCAATATAGTTTTATTAGATTATTGACATTTTTTCGGGACGTTAGACGTGTTGCGTTCTTTGCGTTTGGTGAAGATGGACAGCTTAGCGCCACTTGGCTAGTTTTGCTTGCTAATTCGCGAGGGAAAAAGGCCATTCTAAAACCAAACAACGATTGTTCCCGACAAAGGACCCCTTGTACAACATTCTGATGGAAGATCATCAAAAGTAGGACCCATTTTATGATGCTATTTCATATATCTGTCGAACATGTGTACTATTAGGTAGCGCCCAGATTTTGGGCACGCTCTCGCTATAACGTAAGCTGGATGTCGTAATGAAGTTATTTTTAGAATTCTAACACGGCGATTGCATTAAGAACTAGTGTATCTATCATTTCCTATACAACATGTATTTTTTGTCATGTTTATGAATAGTTATTTGGTCAGAATAGGTGAGTTTTAGAAAAGTATCCTCACATTCTGGAAAAAAGATGCTACGTTAGCACAATGTATAACCACTGATTTCAGCTCTAAATATGCACATTTTCGAACAAAACATAAGTGTATGTATAACCTGATGTTATAGGACTGTCATCTGATGAAGCTTATCAAGGTTAGTCAAAAATTATATATCTTTTGCTGGTTTGTTACGATCGCTAACTTTTGCTGCTGGTAAATGGCTTGTGTTTCTGGCTATTGTGGTAAGCTAATATAATGCTATATTGTGTTTTTGCTGTAAAACACTTAAAAAATCTGAAATATTGGCTGGATTCACAAGATGCTTGTCTTTCATTTGCTGTACACCATGCATTTTTCAGAAATGTTTTATGATGAGTATTTAGATATTCCACGTTGATCTCTATAATTACTCTGGCTGCTTCGGTGCTATTTGTGACGGTAGCTGTGATGGTAGCTGCAATGTAAAACTGATTTATAGCTCAAATATGCACATTTTTTGAACAAAACATAGATTTATTGTGTAACATATAAGACTGTCATCTGATGAAGTTGTTTCTTGGTTAGTTTGGTTGGTTCTTGGTTAGTTAGGTTGGTTTTGTGCATGCTACCTGTGCTGTGAAAGAAATGTCTGTGCTTTTTTGTATTTGGTGGTGAGCTAACATAAATATACGTGGTGTTTTCGCTGTAAAACATTTTAAAAATCGGACATGTTGACTGGATTCACAAGATGTTTATCTTTCATTTGCTGTATTGGACTTGTTAATGTGTGAAAGTTAAATATTTCTCAAAAGTATATTTTTTGAATTTCGCGCTCTGCCTTTTCAGTGGAATGTGGGAGGAGTTCCGCTAGCGGAACCCCGGGGCTAGACAGGTTATGTAAGGCGTGCGCGGTAGACAAATCAGGCGCAGGAGAGCAAAGATGTGTTCCAACGGCACAGTTTAACTTCTTATGGATGGGGCGCTATTTTCACATTCAGATGAAAAGTGTGCCCAGAGTAAACTGCCTGCTACTCAGGCCCAGAAGCTAAGATATGCATATTATTAGTCGATTTGGAAAGAAGTTTCTAAAACTGTTTGAATGATGTCTGTGAGTATATCAGTACTCATATGGCAGGCAAAAACCTGAGAAAAAATCCAACCAGGAAGTGGGAAATCTGAGGTTTGTAGGTTTTCAAGTCTCTGCCTATCCAAGATACAGTGTAAATTTGGTCCGATTGCACTTCCTAAGGCTTCCACTAGATGTCAACAGTCTTTAGAACCTTGTTTCAGGCTTCTACTGTGAAGGGGGAGCGAATAAGAGCTGTTTGACTAAGGGGTCTGGCAGGATGCCATGAGCTAAGTCTTGCGCACAGCCGTGAGAGCGAGCTGCATTCCCTTTCATTTTTAAAGACAAAGGAATTGTCCGGTTGGAACATTATTGAAGATTTATGATAAAAAAACATCCTAAAGATTGATTATATACATCGTTTGACATGTTTCTACGAACTGTAATGGAACTGTTTTGATTTTTCGTCTGGACGTAGTGCTTGCGCCTTGTGAATTAGGATTTGTGAAATAAACGCGCGAACAAAAAGGAGGTATTTGGACCTAAATTATGAACTTTATCGAACATAACAAACATTTATTGTGGAACTGGGATTCCTGGGAGTGCATTCCGATGAAGATCGTCAAAGGTAAGTGAATATTTATAATGCTATTTCTGACTTCTGTTGACTCCACAACATGGCGGGTATCTGTATGGCTTGTTTTGGTCTCTGAGCGCTGTACTCAGATTATTCCATGGTGTGCTTTCGCTGTAAAGCTTTTTTGAAATCTGACACAGCGGTTACATTAAGGAGAAGTATATCTTTAATTCCATGCATAACACTTGTATTTTCATCAACATTTATGATGCGTATTTCTGTAAATTAATGTGGCTCTCTGCAAAATCACCGGATGTTTTGGAAGCAAAACATTACTGAACATAACGTGCCAATGTAAACTGAGATCTTTGGATATAAATATGAACTTTATCGAACAAAACATACATGTATTGTGTAACATGAAGTCCTATGAGTGCCATCTGATGAAGATCATCAAAGGTTAGTGGTTCATTTTATCTCTATTTCTGCTTTTTGTGACTCCTCTCTTTGGCTGGAAAAATGGCTGTGTTTTTCTGTGACTAGGCACTGACCTAACATAATCGCATGGTATGCTTTCGTCGTAAAGCCTTTTTGAAATCGGACACTGTGGTGGGATTAACAACAAGTTTATCTTTAAAATGGTGTATAATACTTGTATGTTTGAGGAATTTTAATTTTGAGATTTCTGTTGTTTGAATTTGGCGCCCTGCACTTTCACTGGCTGTTGTCATATCGATCCCGTAAACGGGATTTCAGCCGTAAGAAGTTAATGATAAAAATCACTGTGAACAAAACACAATAATCATAATGGGACAAAACCCCAGACATAACGTGCACTTACAAAAAACAATACCGGACAAGGACATGTGGGGAACAGAGGGTTAAATACACAGCATGTAAATGATGGGATTGAAACCAGGTGTGTGGGAAGACAAGACAAAACAAATGGAAAATGAAAGGTGGATCGACGATGGCTAGAAGACCGGTGACGTCGACCACCGAACGTCGCCCAAACAAGGAGAGGGACCGACTTCGGAGGAAGTCGTGACAGGTTAGAAATATATAATGTTCTATATTGTAGAAAAGACATGCCTCCCTGACAAATAGAGTAAATAATTGAGTTACAGATGTTGGATCTTAATTTGATCACCCTGTTGTATGAGACTTTTCCTGCAATGCAAACTTGTAGTGTATTCAAGGTTTAAAACAGCTTCTAAAGTTTGTAATTTCCACTTTAACATTTACCCTAATGAAAAATGTATCAACCCCTACAAAAATGTACATTAAATATTATCCACAGAATAATTCACATTTCCTGTTGCTGCAGGATTATTTTCTTGCTGTGAGAAAAATTTCAAATCAAGATCTCATATCTGTAGCTTTATTCATGATATTTCTATCTCCAACATTCAGAAACACATGCTGACTAGAGCACTACCAAGAGAGGAGGTATAAGAGCCAGACAGAGAAGGGGTAACAGAGTACAGTACCGTAGGCTGGCTAGTGAAGAGAGGATTAACCAGTGAAAGTATACCGTAGCATGTGTGAGAATCATCCTGCTGAGGACTATGCAGAGTGAGTGAGAGAGAGAGAGACAGAGATAGTTTATCCATTCCACTTGCTTTGGCAATGTAGACATATGTTTCCCATGCCAATAAAGCCCCTTGAATTGAATTGAAAGAGAGAGAGAACGTCAATGCCGGTAGAGCTTTAATATTACATGTGTCCTAGTTTCAACTGCTCCCTGGGGACAGCACAGAGACAGAGGGTGAAGATCGACACAGTGATTTTTATGGAAAGATTACATTTATTCAGTGGATTGTATCATTTATATTTTGCCATGTCTAACTCATGAGGATCTCCTTTACATCATTGGATCAATTCCAAAAAACTCCAATGGGAATAACATTTAGGGCAACCCTAAACCTAGCCCTAGCTTCATGCCCACATCTCATGAAGCTAGGGTTAGGGTTTGCGTTGAGGCTAGAGTTATGGTTGAACCAAGATGTGTACCGGGATGTGGACAGTACCCTAGCCTCATCCCAAACCCTAGCCCTAGCTTCATGTCCCAAACCCTAACCTTAGCTTCATGGTTTGTGGACATGTAGCTAGGATTAGGGTTTGGGTTGAGGCTAGGGTTAAACCAGGATGTCAACATGAAGCTTGGGTTTAGGTCAGGGTTTGGGTTGAACTTGGATGTGGACATGAAGCTAGAGTTGAGCCGGGATGTGGACATGAAGCTAGAGTTGAGCCGGGATGTGGACATGAAGCTAGAGTTGAACCGGGATGTGGACATGAAGCTAGAGTTGAACCGGGATGTGGACATGAAGCTAGAGTTGAACCGGGATGTGGACATGAAGCTAGAGTTGAACCGGGATGTGGACATGAAGCTAGAGTTGAACCGGGATGTGGACATGAAGCTATGTATTTTCTTCTTAAGTTTGAATTTTTTTTGTCTTCTGTGAGACTAAAAGTTGAATTGTTTTGTTTCATTTAAATGTTTAAGTAAAATATTTATTTGAATAAAATACAATCAAGTAATGAGGAAACCTTTCAAAAAATTTCCACTAATGTCACAAGTGTAGAGAGTAGTAGGCAGGAGGCAGTCGCAGGTTTAGAACTACTGAAATGATTAAAGCACCATATATTAAGCGGGACGAAACCCAAAGTGCAAAATAATAAAGTACTCAGGAAATAGTAGGAGAGATTCCCTTCAGGAAAAAAAGCAACATTTACAATGACCGACAAACACAAATGACAGGGAGTATATATACATTGGAAATATACGCCGAACGCCTGAGCCGGACAGGAGGGGGCGCCAAAAAGAATGCTGGTGTGACAGTCCCCCCCCACCCTTCCCCCAGGCCCCGAAGACCTTGGGTACGACCCCTGTGACGCGGTGCGAATGAGAGAACGGTCCAGAACGTCCCGTGCCGGAACCCAGCATCACTCTTCGAGGCCGTACCCCTTCCAGTCGACTAGGTCGACCAGGTACCGGAGAGACAACCCATGACACCGTGAGTCCAACAGGCTGCGGACGGAGTACGCTGGGGGATGCGGAGCTGCACCATCGGCCTGAGAGATACATGAAATGAGGGTGAGATACAGTAATTGACGGGGAGCTGTAATCTATACATCACCTCATTGACTCTCCTCAGGACTTTGAATGACTCCACAAACCGCAGGCTCAGCTTCCGGCAGGGCAGGCGGAGTGGCAGGTCCTTCGTAGAAAGCCAGACTCTGTCACCGGGGTGAAAGACCGGGGCCACACTGCGGTGGCGATCGGCCTGCACCTTCTGCTGGAGGACGACGCGCTGGAGACAGGTGTGCACTGTGTTCCATACCTCCTCGGCGCACCGGAACCAATCGTCCACCGCAGGAGCCTCGATCTGACTCCGGTGCCATGGCCGGCTGATAGCCTAGAACACACCGAAAGGGTGTGAGGTTGGTGGAGGAGTGACGGAGGGAGTTTTGTGCGTATTGTGCCCAAGACAGAAACTCAGCCCACTCCCCTGGCCAGTCCTGACAGTAACTACGAAGGTACCTACCCAGTTCCTGATTTACCCTTTCCACCTGCCCATTTGATTGGGGACGGTACCCGGAAGTGAGGCTGACCGTGACCCCCAGTCGTTCCATGAATGCCTTCCAGACACAGGAGGTGAACGGAAGACCACTGTCAGACATGATGTTCTCTGGGATCCTGTTGTGCAGGAAGACATGAGAGAAGAGCTCCTCCGCGGTAGTTGGGAGACCAGGCAGAGGAATCAAACAACTGGCCTTGGAAAACGGTCCAAAACAACCAGGATGGTAGTGTGCCCGTCCGAGGGGGGAAGGTCTGTGACAAAGTCCACGGAGAGATGGGACCAGGGTCGTTGTGGAACCGGCAGCGTGTGGAGTTTACCATAGGGGAGATGTCTCGGTGTCTTGCTCTATGCGCAGGTGGAGCAGGAAGAGACGTAAACCCAGATGCCCTGGGCCAAGGTAGGCCACCAGTACTTGGTGGAGAGACAGTCGATAGTACGGGCTATACCCAGGTAGCCCGACACAGGTGTTGTGTGTGTCCAGGTTAGGAGATGGTCCCGCACATCAGAGGGCTCGTAGGTAAGCCCCTCGGGACTGTGGGCAGGGGATGGATCCTGCCGTAGGGCTGTCGTGGGGCTCGACGGATGTCCGCCTCCACATTCCACATGACAGGAGCCACAATGCAGGACAGGGGAATAATGGGTATCACTTTCTCCCTCCGATCCTCTGTGTCATGCACCCGGGACAACGCATCGGCCTTGACGTTCTTAGAACCCGGCCGGTAGGGGTAAAGTCAAACCTGGTAAAGAGTAGGGCCTACCTTGCCTGACGCGGGTTCAGCCTTTTCGCTGCTCGAATATACTCTAGGTTCTGGTGGTCCTTCCAAATAAGTAACGGGTGTTGAGCACCCTTCAGCCAGTGCCATGTTTTCAGAGCCTTCTTGACGGCCAGCAACTCACGATCCCCCACGTCATAATTCCGCTCCATGGGAGACAGCTTCCGTGACTAAAAGGTGAATGGATGGAGATTAGGCGACGATCCAGTGCGTTGGGCGAGAACAGCCCCTACCCCAACCTCGGAGGCATCCACCTCCACGATGAAGTGCAGAGATAGGTCAGGATGAGCCAGAACAGGTGCGTTCGTAAAACGTTCCTTGAGCTCACGGAAGGCTTCGCTGGCCTCCTCAGTCCAGTGTAGCTGTTGAGGAGCTCCCTTCAGGAGGGAGGTGAGAGGGCCATCACTGTGCTGAAACCCCTAATGAAGCGCCTGAAATAGTTGCTAAAACCACAACCATACTGCACTGACCCTCTGCTCTTCCATCTCCACTCACGCGGTGGATATCAGATAGCCCAGGTAGGAGACCGCCTGTTGGAAGAAAAGGCACTTCTCCACCTTGGAAACAGGCGATGCCCTATCAGCCTCTCCAAAATGGACCTGACATGAGAGACATGATGCTCGCGTGTAGTGGCGTACACCAAGATGTCGTCTATGTACACCACTACACAGTAACCCAACATGTCTCTAAACACCTCGTTAATGAAGGATTGAAACACTGAGGGTGCATTTGTCAGGCCATAGGTTGTTACCCGGTATTCATGGTGCCCGGTGCTGGTGTTGAAGGCGTTCTTCCATTCATTCCTTCTCTGATGCGCACCAGGTTGTAGGCACTGTGTAAGTCCAATTTGGTAAAGTACTGAGCGCTGTGCATCTGTTCGATTGCAGTGGGTATGAGAGGCAGGGGATAACTGAATTTAACAGTTGCCTTATTCAGTGTCTGGTAAATCGATACAGGGGCGGAGACCTCCACCCTTCTTCTTGGAGGAGGCCGGAGAGGTGGACAGATGGAGGAATCCTTGGGCCAGCGCCTTCTGGACGTAGACCTCCATGGCTTCAGTCTCTGCATGCGAGAGACGGTAGATGTGCCCCCACGGGAGCGTAGAACCAGGCAGTAGGTTGATAGAGCAGTCCCATGGGCAATGAGGGGGCAGGCATGTGGCACGAGTCTTCGGAAAAGCCACCTGAAGGTCCCGGTATTCCTTCGGGATAGGGACGTGGGTGGCCTGATCCGGACTTTCCACGGAGGTGCCACAGATAGACACAGAGAGACACCCCAACAACCTCCTCTCTGTCCACAATATCCTGGGGTTATGCAACTGTAACCAGGGGAAACCTAAAACTATGGGGAGTGCAGGGAAGTCTAAGATGAGGAAGTGATGCTTTCATGGTGGTTGTGAGCAACTGTGAGGGAAATGGGAATCGTGGTCTGGCGCACCTGTCCTGTTCCTATGGGACGGTTGTCTAGGGCATGGACTGGGATAGGGGGTAGTAAAGGGACTAGAGGAATGCGTAATGATAAGGCCACTGACCAGTCTAGGAAATTGCCTGCAGAACCTGAGTCCACTAGGGCAGGACTCAGTGGGGGTCCAGGATTGTCCGGGAAGGTGACACGAAGGAGTAGGGGCTGGGTGGACAGAGAGGACCAACGCACGTCCACGGTTCTCCTTCTGGGACAGGTGTTCCAGGGGGGGTACAACTCTCTGCAGTAGGAGCAGAGACCCTGTTGATGGCGGCGTTGACGTTCCTCGGGTGGAAGGTGCGTCGTGTTTACCTCCATGGGCTCAGTCTCGCTGGAGGTTCCTGGGAGAGACCCGAACTCCCGGGATGGGCAACATCGGGCACTCATGAGATTATCCAGGCGGATGGCCATGGCGATGAGCTGGTCCAGCGTGAGGTCCTCATCGCGACAGGCCAGCTCGGTCTGGACATCCGCTTGTAGCCCGCCGCAGAAAGCAGTCGAAAGGGCCTGGTCGTTCCAGCCAGTGGACTCTGTCACCATCCGGAAATCCAGTGCATACTCAGACGCTGTCCTGGTCCCCTGGCGTAGACGGAGGAGAAGCTCACCTCCCTCTCTGCCCTCTGTTGGGTGGTCGAAAACGGCACAGAAGAGTTGGGTGAAGTGTTCATAGGACTGCACTTCTGGACCGTCCCCCTCCCAGACGCCGTGCTCCCACTCCAGAGCCCGGCCTGTCAGCACCGAGATCACCAAGGCCACCTTGTCCCTCTCAGAGGCCGTCCCGGCATGACGGCCAAGGTGGAGGTCCCACTGCAGGAGAAACCCCCTACAGTGAGCTGGGGTGCCGTCAAACCGCTCCAGGAGGGGCAGGTGAACGTTGCTGATCGGACCGGGTGATGTAGATGGTGGTGGGGTGGCTGGAACGACCGCAGAGAGCTTGGAAGGTGTTGGTGTACCCTGCAGTTGGCGTACGGTCCGGAGCACCTCGTCCATGGCAGTCCCGAGGTGCTCCAGGCACAAGTCGTAAAGAGGTCGGGATGTCCTGCTGCTTCCTGTTCTCTTGGGTCGGTCATTCTCTCACAAGTGTAGAGAGGAGTAGGCAGGAGGCAGTCGCAGGTTTAGAACTACTGAAATGATTAAAGCACCATATATAAAGCGGGACGAAACCCAAAGTGCAAAATAATAAAGTACTCAGGAAATAGTAGGAGAGATTCCTCTCAGGAAAACAAGCAACATTTACAATGACCGACAAAGACAAATGACAGGGAGTATCTATACATTGATTGAGTGGGGATTGGAACCAGGTGTGTGTAATGATGACGAGACAAGTCCGGGGTTGATGAGTGAAGGGCGTTTGCCAGCAGCAGGTTCGGCAGCAGCTGGAAGGCCGGCGACGCCTGAGCTGAACAGGATGGTGGCCAAAGGCTGGTATGACAACTAAATGTTCTAAACAAATGTGGTGTGTGATCTTCATAGAGATTGTACTCCCTGAGAACAGCAGTAAATATATAGTTGCAAAACCAATCAGTGTGCTGTTGACATGACTCTTCTACAATCTATTTTACTACAGTTTAACAGGGAATTAGGTGATTAACAGATATTCATTATGGTAATCGTCAAAATGAAGTGTCTATATGGATCTTTAACAGCAGTAATGAAAGACTGGTATGCTAACCACTCTGTCTTGTATTATGGATTAATACGCCACTAATAGATGAATAATGAGAACCCCATGCTTATTATTCTACCCACACAGCACAGCCCTGTAGATGTATGCATGTAATACAATATGTTTCCATCATAGCATGCGTGGACATAATGGTATAGAGATTCTCTCTAGATATTCCGCTTTCTTTTTATTTCCAAGTCCCAAACTGGCCAGCAGCCAAAGGCTTCTCAGCATTAAATTAGAAAACTAGATATAGCCTGGGCTTGTCTGGCTTTCTCTACCACAGCACAATTACAATATTTATAAGAAAAGCCCTGTGGTAGGAAACCTCTGTTTTATTCTCTAGCTGTTTCTCTCCCTTCTTGTAGAGTAGACTTTTTTAATGAAACACAGCCAAGGAAATCACTCAGGCATTTGTCAGAGTAATTGTACTGGACGTTTAAAACTGCTGACAGGCAGAGAATAAAACACTGAACAGGGGATTGTGTGTGTTTTGTGTGTGTGTTTTGTGTGTGTGTGTGTGTGTGTGTGTGCGTGCGTGCGTGCGTGCGTGCGTGCGTGCGTGCGTGCGTGCGTGCGTGCGTGCGTGCGTGCGTGCGTGCGTGTGTGTGTGTGTGTGTAGGGTGTGTGTGCGCATGAGTGTGTGCATGTGTTTTTCCTTATTTCCCTTTAAGGAGTAGAATAAATGATATCTTAATTGGGTGTGAATAAAGTGTTCATTACTCTGACCTTAGTAGAAGAAGAAAAAGAAGAAGAAGAAGAACATGGGGAAGAGAAGCAGCTGGGAAGCTACAGCTGTGGGACTCATCTAATGGCTAATGTAAAAGTGTCTTCTATGAAATACCTAATAGATGATCTCTGATCTCTCTCTGATGCTTATCACTACAGACTCTTTAACACTTATGACTGCTCTAACATGCAGATATAATGATCTTTCTAGGAAGAGTATATATGAGTGTCCAAATGACATGCATTATCCACTACTACATGATCTTATGAAGACCTTATGAATGCTCTATGAAGCTTTCATAAGATTGTTTGTCTAAAGTGGAACCCAGAACTCTCTCTGCAGTGTGGAGGACAGACAGACGTCCCTCTGTACAGTACACTGTGAAGTGGGCCAGCGGAGCTCGTAGCCTCCAACATCAAAGTGTTTGCTGGGGAGTATGTTCCTTACATCATCAAAACCAATCGCTGTCAGTCAAGGTTATTTCTCCCCACTGAACAGCATGCATTTTTTCCCTCGTTCCTTATTTCCCTGTTGTTGTATAAAGTAGAGGTTATGTGGGATTCTCAGTGTGCTAGTTTAAGCAGTGGATTCAGTTTGTGTGTAGACTACAAAATCAGTTACAGATGTAGGATCTAAATTTGAGCCAGTTTGCTAAAGCAGAAAAATTATCTTGCAGCAACAGGAAATGTGAATTATAATATGGATTGTAATTAATGGAAATGTTTTTTAGGCGTTGATACATTTCTCCTTAAGGCAAATCTAGTCTGACATTCTAAGGTGGAAATAACCACCTTCAGAAGCCTTTATAAACCTTGAATACACTACAAGTTTGCATTTCCTGCTGTGCAGGAAAATACTCAGCAACAAAATAAATAAAATGTGCCTATCACAAGGCAAGGTGAAGGATTACCTATTCCATCCTAACCAGTTCTACAGGAGTGCCTTGGGGGTAAGAGGTAGGGGATAGAAGATGGGGGTTGATTTGGGATTCAGTTACAGACATGAGAGCAGAGAAATATTTTCAGTCAGCTGTCCACAAGCTTATTGGTCCTGACTCATATTTGCATGAGAAAATAACCTGTCTCACAACACATTAGTCAGACTAGGACAGAACACACTCTCACTGATGGTGGTGCTGTTTGAAGAAAAGAAATGAATATAAATCAGGATATTGTCCATTCAGAACATTTTCTCAGTCTGAGGGGAATGGAATGTCTGGTTTGGTTGCTCTGCAGACTTCCCCTTCAGAATTGATGCATTTTATAACAAAGTGGAATTCAGTCTGGGACAATAACCTGTGTTCTGCTGTGTATCTATCCCCCCAGTGTTTTACAGTTGTCTATGCAGTAATGGGCTTTGACTTTGTGTAAATGGATGTGTCGCATTGAATAAGTCCCCTGTAATAAGGGTTCTGTACACTGTAGTTTCTATGGTGATTCCTCCAGTCCACAGTGCTTATTTAAGTGCCTACATGCCTGTGTATATGTGTGTGTGAGTGTGTGTATGCATGTAAAAGTACTCTACTCACAAGGCCTTGAAACATCAGAATGTGTTGAACGGAGGGTGTCTGGTGAACCACGATGGTGTAGTGAGTAACCTTGCCTGAGACCTGAAGACTTGCTTCACAAGGAATTGCCTACGTTTTAGCTCAGTGGCATAACACAGTCCTGTGAACCATGTCGGCCATCCACAAACCAACACGTTGTAAGGATCCACCTCCTGCAGCTTGGGTCCACCATCTGTTGGTCCTCCAGCTGGGACTCCTGTAGATCAGCTCAGCAGCTGTGGAACCTACACTGAGACACAAGTCTACCAACACACACACACACACACACACACACACCAACACCAACACCAACACCAACACCAACACACACAGAGAGCACTGTGTCCTGTGAGAGTCTCTCCCTATCCCAGTCTGCTGTCCCCACATGCTTCAGGATGGCCACCATTGTTCCTGTACCCAAGAAGACAAAGGTAATTGAACTAAATGACTATCACCCCGTAGAACTCACTTCTGTCATCATGAAGTGCTTTGAGAGGCTAGTCAAGGATCATATCTCCTCCAACTTACCTGTCACCCTAAACCCACTTCAATTTGCTTACCGCCCCAATAGGTCTACAGACGATGCAATCGCCATAACACTGCACACTGCCCTATCCCATCTGGACAAGAGGAACACCTACAGTGAGGGAAAAAGTATTTGATCCCCTGCTGATTTTGTACGTTTGCCCACTGACAAAGAAATGATCAGTCTATAATTTTAATGGTAGGTTTATTTGAACAGTGAGAGACAGAATATCAACAAAAAAATCCAGAAAAACGCATGTAAAAAATGTTATGAATTGATTTGCATTTTAATGAGGGAAATAAGTATTTGACCCCTCTGCAAAACATGACTTAGTACTTGGCGGAAAAACCCTTGTTGGCAATCACAGAGGTCAGACGTTTCTTGTAGTTGGCCACCAGGTTTGCACACATCTCAGGAGGGATTTTGTCCCACTCCTCTTTGCAGATCTTCTTCAAGTCATTAATGTTTCGAGGCTGACGTTTGGCAACTCGAACCTTCAGCTCCCTCCACAGATTTTCTATGGGATTAAGGTCTGGAGACTGGCTAGGCCACTCCGGGACCTTAATGTGCTTCTTCTTGAGCCACTCCTTTGTTGCCTTGGCCGTGTGTTTTGGGTCATTGTCATGCTGGAGTAACCATCCACGACCCATTTTCAATACCCTGGCTGAGGGAAGGAGGTTTTCACCCAAGATTTGACGGTACATGGCCCCGTCCATCGTCCCTTTGATGCGGTGAAGTTGTCCTGTCCCCTAAGCAGAAAAACACCCCCAAAGCATAATGTTTCCACCTCCATGTTTGACGGTGGGGATGGTGTTCTTGGGGTCATAGGCAGCATTCCTCCTCCTCCAAACACGGCAAGTTGAGTTGATGCCAAAGAACTCCATTTTGGTCTCATCTGACCACAACACGTTCACCCAGTTGTCCTCTGAATCATTCAGATGTTCATTGGCAAACTTCAGACGGGCATGTATATGTGCTTTCTTGAGCAGGGGGACCTTGCGGACGCTGCAGGATTTCAGTCCTTCACGGCGTAGTGTGTTACCAATTGTTTTCTTGATGACTATGGTCCCAGCTGCCTTGAGATCATTGACAAGATCCTCCTGTGTAGTTCTGGGCTGATTCCTCACCGTTCTCATGATCATTGCAACTCCACGAGGTGAGATCTTGCATCGAGCCCCAGGCTGAGGGAGATTGACAGTTCTTTTGTGTTTCTTCCATTTGCGAATAATCGCAGAAACTGTTGTCACCTTCTCACCAAGCTGCTTGGCAATGGTCTTGTAGCCCATTCCAGCCTTGTGTAGGTCTACAATCTTGTCCCTGACATCCTTGGAGAGCTCTTTGGTCTTGGCCATGGTGGAGAGTTTGGAATCTGATTGATTGATTGCTTCTGTGGACAGGTATCTTTTATACAGGTAAGAAACTGAGATTAGGAGCACTCCCTTTAAGAGTGTGCTCCTAATCTCAGCTCGTTACCTGTATGAAAGACACCTGGGAGCCAGAAATCTTTCTGATTGAGAGGGGGTCAAATACTTATTTCCCTCATTAAAATGCAAATCAATTTATAACATTTTTGACATGAGTTTTTCTGGATATTTTTGTTGTTATTCTGTCTCTCACTGTTCAAATAAACCTACCATTAAAATTATAGACTGATCATTTCTTTGTCAGTGGGCAAACGTACAAAATCAGCAGGGGATCAAATACTTTTTTCCCTCACTGTATGTAAGAATGCTGTTCATTGACTATAGACCATAGTACCCTCCAAGCTCATCATTAAGCTTGAGGCCCTGGGTCTCAACCCCGCCCTGTGCAATTGGGTCCTGGACTTCCTGACTGACCGCCCCCAGGTGGTGATGGTAGCGAACAACATCTCCACTTCACTGATCTCCAACACTGGGGCCCCACAAGGGTGTGTGTTCAGCCCCCTCCTGTACTCCCTGTTCACCCATGACTGCGTGGCCATGCACGCCTCCAACTCAATCATCAAGTTTGCAGACGACACAACAGGCTTGATTACCAACAACAAAGAGACAGCCTACAGGGAAGAGGTGAGGGCACTCGGGGTGTGGTGTCAGCAAAACAATCACTCACTCAACTTCAACAAAACAAAGGAGCTGATCGTGGATTTCAGGATATAGCAGAGGGAGCACCCCCCCTATCCACATCGACGGGACAGCAGTGGAGAAGGTGGAAAGCTTTAAGTTCCTCAGGGTACACATCACGGACAAACTGAAATGGTCCACCTACACAGACAGTGTGGTGAAGAAGGCGCAACAGCGTCTCTTCAACCTCAGGAGGCTGAAGAAATGTGGCTTGTCACCTAAAACCCTGACAAACTTTTACAAATCCACGATTGAGAGCATCCTGTCGGGCTGTATCACCGCCTGGTACAGCAACTGCACCGCCCACAACCGCAAGGCTCTCCAGAGGGTGGTGCTGTATGCACAACGCATCACCGGGGGCAAACTACCTGCCCTCCAGGACACCGACAGCACCTGATGTCACAGGAAGGCCAAAAAGATCATCAAAGACAACAACCACCCGAGCCACTGCCTGTTCACACCGCTGCCATCCAGAAGGCGAGGTCAGTACAGGTGCATCAAAACTGGGACCGAGAGACTGAAAAGCAGCTTCTATCTCAAGGCCATCAGACTGTTAAACAACCATCACTAACGCAGAGAGGCTGCTGTCTACATACAGACCTGAAATTATTGGCCACTTTAATAAATGGATCACTAGTCACTTAATAATGCCACTTTAAAAATGTGACTTAAATAATGTTTAGATATCTTGCATTACTCATCTCATATGTATATCTGTATTTTGTACCATCTATTGCATCTTGCCGGTGTCATTGCTCATCCATATGTTTATATGTATATATTCTTATTCCATTCCTTTACTTAGATTTGTGTGTATTAGGTATCTGTTGTGGAATTGTTAGATTACATGTTAGATATTGCTGCACTGTCAGAACTAGAAGCACAAGCATTTCGCTACACTCGCAATAACATCTGCTAACCATGTGTATGTGACCAACAACATTTGATTTGATTTGATTTGAGAAGGTAATGGCAGTGTGTGTGTGAGGAGTCATGTCTCTGTAGTGAGCTGTAGGACAGGTGTTTATACACACACACCATTGACCTCTACACCAGCCCATTTAACCCTACTCACACTGCTGTTCAACTTACCCCTATAAAACACTACAAGCCCTCGTCGTCTAGATAACACCCAAGCCATTATTCATGAGTTGGGAATGTGAGTGAGCAGATAGAGTGACAGGTTTTGGATCAGTGGAGGGTTTCTAGGGAGTAAAGGATTGTGGGAGGGGAGTGGAGGGGAGCGGAGCAGAGGGGTTAGGGTTATTTGCAAAAGGTTCATTCTCATAGATATTCCCTGTTGACTAATTTAGACATATACTTCATTGCGACAAAATGTGACCTCAATACGCAAATGGAAGACACAGATGTCCATCTATAATGCATCAGTATGGTGCACCAGCAGTGACATTATTCTAGTCATGTTCAGACATTCAGGGTTTCCTCCCATTTCCATTTATTACTGTACTGCATATTTACAGCATCAAAATGAGCCTCTCGTATTTATCATGTTAATGTCAGCTGTCAGCACTGCAGGTGTTCTTGATTACCTGCCCAGTGTGTGTGGGGGGGGGGGGGGGGGGGGGTGCACGCACAATGTGTATTGTGTGCGTGTGAAATATGAAATAAGGAACATTTTAGATTCAGAAACATTTCTATCTGCAACATTCAGAACTTTATGTCCAAAAAACACTACCTTTTGGTCTTCTAGCTGCACTACAGCCTCTCCAATAGGTCTGAACCTCTCTCTCTCTCTCTCTCTCTCTCTCTCTCTCTCTCTCTCTCTCTCTCTCTCTCTCTCTCTCTCTCTCTCTCTCTCTCTCTCTCTCTCTCTCTCTCTCTCTCTCTCTCTCTCTCTCTCTCTCTCTCTCTCTCTCTCTCTCTCTCTCTCTCTCTCTCTCTCTCTCTCTCTCTCTCTCTCTCTCTCTCTCTCTCTCTCTCTCTCTCTCTCTCTCTCTCTCTCTCTCTCTCTCTCTCTCTCTCTCTCTCTCTCTCTCTCAGACTCTCAGACTCTCAGACTCTCAGACTCTCAGAGCAACTGTGTCAAGCACAGTGTGCTTGTGTGCGTGTGGACAAAATCAGCAGTACCAGTTGTCACAGCGCTGACATAAGCTGTATCTCTGCTGCCCCACACAGGACACTGCCTGCCACTGCATCTCTCTCTATTTCTCTCCTGCTACAAAACAGTGATTCTTATCCAAACACACCTCTGGTGCTTATTCCTCTCCCTCAGGAGGACTGATATCATCACAGTGGCTCTTGCTGCTCACATACACAAACACACACACACAAACAAACGCACAGCCTGATAGACGGATGGCTGGAAAATGAGAAGGGATCATACTGACATTTACTCTGCAGACCATCCTAATCAAGTGAATATAGAAAGGGAAGATAAGGAAAAATTGAGAAAGAATAAACAGAGGGAGAGAGTTTTTGTTTCCTTTTCTTTTCTTTGAACTGTATTTGTTAGACTTTTGTTAAGAGTCATTTGGTCCTAGAAAAGCACTGCATATTGTAAATTCAATGTATTACCCAATGTTGTATTATCAGTATTGGGGGGCATACTCTCAGTGGATTTATATCAAATCAACAAACATTACTTGTATACCTGTTCTTCTCTGTGGTCTTTGCAATGGCTGTCCTGGGGGTTCAACTTGCTGGCTCAGCTGTTTGTTTGTTGGTATACAGATTTTCAGGCAACAGTTTCATCATCTGTAACAGTCAATGTTATGGTCTCATACACAGAGAATATTGACAGTTCTTTCCGTGCACACTTGTGCTTTTAGTCTGCCTGCTAGGCCTACATTATGCTACTGCAGTTTTTGTCATAGGATAATGTGAAACTGGAGAGCCCATAGATGCTACTGGTCCGACTAGGGAAATAACATTGTCTGTGCTTATTATTTAGGTGTGTGTGTGTGTGTGTGTGTGTGTGTGTGTGTGTGTGTGTGTGTGTGTGTGTGTGTGTGTGTGTGTGTGTGTGTGTGTGTGTGTGTGTGTGTGTGTGTGTGTGTGTGTGTGTTTAACTATTCTTGTGGGGACCAGAAGTGTTAGAATTACGTTATGGATTAGGGTGAGGAGCTAGGCTTCATTTTAGGGTTAGTAGCTAGGTTTAGGGTTAGGGTTAAGGTTACGTTTTTGGGTTAAGGTCAGGGTTAGGGTTAGGGGTTAGGAAAAATAGGATTTTGAATGGGAATGAATTGTGTGTCCACATAAGGTTAGCTGTATAAGACTGTATTTGTGCGTGTGTGTGTCTAAGCCTGTGTTTGTACGTGCAGGCATGTATGTGAGTGTGTTAGTGGTGCACAGGTCAGCTGTTTGTTCACCCGCACCCGTCCTCAATTGCTAATATTTCATCAACAACTGCTCGACAATATAATAAAGAGAAAATCTGAGGCCGGCACCGAACCCTAACCTTCAAATATAGAAAATGCGCTATATTTTACAGTCAAAACCCGGCGAACGATTTTTTGACAGGGGGTGCAGTATTTGTTTGCCTGATTTAAATATGTTTCTGCTTATCATTTCCGACATTTTGGTAGGCTATTTGTTAGCCAACTTGTCTATAATTAGATACATGTAGCTTCTCTTTTATCATTATATGTTGCCCTAGAAGAGGAAATATTCACTTGCTCAACAGAATAATGTCATCTTTAGAATGAATGCTTCAATCTAGTTGACGTTGATAGTTTTCTCTTTCACGGAGCAAAGACATTTACGGACTGGGGAAAAAATACAATAACCCCCCCCAAAAAACAGGAATTATTTATTGTGCCAGATATCCATCAGTTTGACCAGTTGTAGGGAGAAAGAAATATGTGAAAATGAGACGTGTTTCTGATAAGATTGCAACGGAGCCCCTAGAGAGAGAAAAAAACTGCCAGACTAATCCGTTCCCTCTGTTTTTTAATAAATTATCTTTGATTTATATCCGTTCCCTTTGATTTTGTATTCTTCCCTCAATTGTTTTATCTATTCCCGTTTTTTAACTCTTTTTTTATCAGTTTGATTAATTCCAGAAATTCCTGCGCTTTTTGAGAGATCAACGAGGGTTTGTTGAGGATCTCGTAAAGACCTTCATCAATGAATAGGTAGGCCTATGTGTTAGCTAGCTTTTAGATGTTTTGTAGCAAAATAGTTGTAGTGCAGGGATGAGAGCGCATCATTGAAATTGCACCTGTTAACAGAAGCCTCCGGTCCTAGAAAATATTCCTTTTTGCCTCTTGACAATTAAACAATCATAAACACATAAAGGCCTGTGCTTGATGCCATGTTTTACTGGATGATCAAATCATGATGGCAGTATAGCAAGCACATTTAGTTCCAGCTGGAGAAAGTTGCATTCTGTGCATGGTTCTCTGCATGGTTGTGCTCTGTATTTACATATCAGCAATCTCATAATGTAGTTGACAGTACAGTAAGGAGCAGGCAAAATATACTTTCCAATAACCTGAACCATTGTCATGTCAGTGCTCTTTCATGGTGTAATCTCGAAATTATCCATCCAGGTGGCGCTGTTCATGTTGACCATGTGACATGAATCGAGTTTGTGTCTAGTTTGCATCGGAAACATGCATAATTTAGCTAGTGAGGGTCCTGACTTTTCAGGTTATTGAAATTACTAATCCTAAAAGCCTACACAAATCCACTATGTTAACTATAAAGTCAGCCATGGTTCTGAAAAGGTAGTAAAAAAAAAGACAGTAAATGAGTTTGTCTCAATAATATATTACAATACTATACAAGCAATGAATTCATAAACTATTATAATTGCCAAAAGTTGTAATGAAATAATAAAAACAAACTAAATGACTAATACATGCAGTTCAAACGTCAAAGAAAAGTGTCTAGTCAAACAACATTCTAGCCAGATAAACCAAGTGTATCAGAGGAATGTTCTCCATAAATCTAACCATAAACAGCTAAAAAGCTTCACGTAAGAAAATGGATATTAACTACCGCTTCTCTCTCCCGGATCCGGGATCCTCCTCATCAAAAAAGCTGACTAGCATAGCCTAGCCTAACGCGACAGGGATATCATATAATATAATTTTCATGAAATCACAAGTCCAATACAGCAAATGAAAGATAAACATCTTGTGAATCCAGCCATCATTTCCGATTTTTAAAATGTTTTACAGCGAAAACACAATATGTATTTCTAATAGCTAACCACAATAGCAAAAGACTCATATTTTCACAATTTTTCTACCGCATAGGTAGCTATCACAAAACCGACCAAATAGAGATATAATTAGTCACTAACCAAGAAACAACTTCATCAGATGACAGTCTTATAACATGTTATACAATACATTTATGTTTTGTTCGAAAATGTGCATATTTGAGGTATAAATCATAGTTTTACATTGCAGCTACCATAAAAAATATCACCAAAGCAGCTAGAATAATTACAGAGAGCAACGTGAAATACATAAATACTCATCATAAAACATTTATGAAAAATACATGGTGTACAGCAAATGAAAGATGAACATCTTGTGAATCCAGCCAATATTTCAGATTTTTTAAGTGTTTTACAGCGAAAACACAATATAGCATTATATTAGCTTACAACAATAGCCAAACACACAAATGCATTTATTAGCAGCAAAAGGTAGCGATCGCAAAAACCAGCAAAATATATAAAAGTAATCACTAACCTTGACCAACTTCATCAGATGACAGTCTTATAACATCAGGTTATACAATACACTTATGTTTTGTTCGAAAATGTGCATATTTAGAGCTGCAAACCGTGGTTATACATTGTGAATATGTAGCATCGATTCACCAGAATGTCCTGAGCTAGTTTGGACACTCACCTAATCTGACCAAAGAACTCATCATAAACTTTACTAAAAAATACATGTTGGACAGCAAATGAAAGATACACTGGTTCTTAATGCAACCGCTGTGTTAGATTTTTAAAAATAACTTTACCATAACAAACAGCTTACGTTATAGCGAGACAGCGCCCGCCAAAACGGCGGATAATAGGACTCAACATTTTACACAGAAATACGAAATAACATCATAAATTGTTCTTACTTTTGCTGAGCTTCCATCAGAATCTTGTACAAGGAGTCCTTGGTCAAGAATAAATCGTTGTTTGGTTTTAGAATGTCCTTCTCTCCTGTCGAATTCGCTCCACAAGGCTAGCCAATGTTGATGACGTTCCCAATTTCTCTCGACGCAGAGAACGGAAAACTCCAAAAGTCCCATTAAACATTGAATAAACTGATGAAACTCGGTTGAAAAAACCTACTTTATGATGTTTTTCTAATATGTATCAAATAAAAACAGAGCCGGAGATATTAGCCGTGTATACCGAACGCTTATCATAAGACAATATGGAGGTGCTTCCCGCGCCTAGGTAGAGAAAGGAAATTCTGGACACGTCATTCCAAGAGCTCTTGTTCGACCTCAGATCAAGCTAGACACCCCATTCCACCTTCCACTGCCTGTTGACATCTAGTGGAAGGCGTATGAAGTGCATGCATATTGATAAATATTAGGCAATTGAATAGGCAGGCCTTGGAACAGAGCATCGTTTTCAGATTTTTCACTTCCTATCTGGAAGTTTGCTGCAAAATGAGTTCTGTTTTACTCACAGATATAATTCAAACAGTTTTAGAAACTTGAGAGTGTTTTATAATATGCATTTGTACGATCTAGAATAGAGTACGAGGCAGTTTAATTTGGGCACAATTTTTTCCAAAGTGGAAACAGCACCCCCATATTGACAAGAAGTTAAAGACACTAAAGGTTGTCATGTTACCGCAAGGCTGCCTATCCCCGCACGTAACAGCTGCACGGTAAATACAAACAATGATTGATTTTTTATTTATTTAAATGTTTTATTTAACTAGGCAAGTCAGTTAAGAACGAATTATTATTTACAATGACGGCCCACCAGAAGGCAAAAGGCCTCCTGCGGGGACAAAAAAAATTAAGAAACATAAAGAAAGACCTAAGACAACAACATAGTATGGCAGCAACACATGAAAACACAGCATGGTAGCAACATAACATGACAACAACATGGTAGCAACACAAAACATGGCACAAAAATTATTGGGCAGACAACAGCACAAAGGGCACGAAGGTAGAGACAACAATACATCACACGAAGCAGCCACAACTGTCAGTAAGAGTGTCCATGATTGAGTCTTTGAATGAAGAGATGGAGATAAAACGGTCCAGTTTGAGTGTTTTTTGCAGCTCGTTCCAGTCGCTAGCTGCAGCAAACTGAAAAGAGGAGCGACCCAGGGATATGTGTGCTTCGGGGACCTTCAACAGAATGTGACTGGCAGAACGGGTGTTGTATGTGGAGGATAAGGGCTGCAGTAGGTATCTCAGATAGGGCCTCCCGGGTGGCGCAGTGGTCTAGGGCACTGCATCGCAGTGCTAGCTGCGCCACCAGAGTCTCTGGGTTCGCGCCCAGGCTCTGTCGCAGCCGGCCGCGACCGGGAGGTCCGTGGGGCGACGCACAATTGGCATAGCGTCGCCCGGGTTAGGGAGGGTTTGGCCGGTAGGGATATCCTTGTCTCATCGCGCTCCAGCGACTCCTGTGGCGGGCCGGGCGCAGTGCGCGCTAACCAAGGGGGCCAGGTACACGGTGTTTCCTCTGACACATTGGTGCGGCTGGCTTCCGGGTTGGAGGCGCGCTGTGTTAAGAAGCAGTGCGGCTTGGTTGGGTTGTGCTTCGGAGGACGCATGGCTTTCGACCTTCGTCTCTCCCGAGCCCGTACGGGAGTTGTAGCGATGAGACAAGATAGTAATTACTAGCGATTGGATACCACGAAAATTGGGGAGAAAATGGGATAAAATAAAATAAAAAAAAGTATCTCAGATAGGGGGGAGTGAGGCCTAAGAAGGTTTTTATAAATAAGCATCAAGCAGTGGTTGGGTATACAGAGATGACCAGTTTACAGAAGAGTATATAGAGTGCAGTGATGTGTCCTATAAGGAGCATTGGTGGCAAATCTGATGGCCGAATGGTAAAGAACATCTAGTCTCTCGAGAGCACCCTTACCTGGCGATCTATAAATTACGTGTCCGTAATCTAGCATGGGTAGGATGGTCATCTGAATCAGGGTTAGTTTGGCAGCTGGAGTGAAAGAGGAGCAATTACGAAAGAGGAAAGCAAGTCTAGATTTAATCTTAGTCTGCAGCTTTGATATGTGCTGAGAGAAGGGCAGTGTACCATCTAGCCATAATCCCAAGTACTTGTATGAGTGACTACCTCAAGCTAAACCCTTAGAGGTCGTAATCACACCGGTGGGGAGAGGGGCATTCTTCTTACCAAACCACATGACCTTTGTTTTGGAGGTGTTCAGAACAAGGTTAACTTTTACTGCCTCAGAAACCCGGATCCGGGAGCACCCCCCACCCCCCACACACTGATTAGCATAGATAGCATAGCTTCAGAAGTAGATAGTAGCATCTAAATATCATTAAATCACAAGTCCAAGACACCAGATGAAAGATACAGATCTTGTGAATAAAGCCACCATTTCAGATTTTTAAAATGTTTTACAGGGAAGACAAAATATGTAAATCTATTAGCTAAACACGTTAGCAAAATACACCACTATTCTAACTCCATCAGTTTCTTACTCCTTCAGGTGCTATCACCAATTCGGCTCAACTAAGATATTGATAGCCAATAACCTATAAAAAAACCCATCAGATGACAGTCTGATAACATATTCATGGTATAGGATAGTTTTTGTTAGAAAAAAGTGCATATTTCAGGTAGAAATCACAGTTTACAATTGCACCGACCATCACAAATCCACTAGAATTACTAGATAGAGCAACGTGTATGACCAATTTACTCATCATAAAACATTTCATAAAAATAGACAAAGCATAGCAATGGAAAGACCCAGTTCTTGTGATTTCAGACCATATTTCAGATTTTCTAAGCGTTTTTCAGCGAAAACACAATAAATCGATAAGTTAGCATACTACATGTTCCAACGTTACCAGAGCATCGATTCCAGCCAAAGAGCGCTATAACGTAACCACCGCCAAAAGATATTAATTTTTTCACTAACCTTCTCAGAATTCTTCCGATGACACTCCTGTAACATCATTTTACAACATACATATACAGTTTGTTCGAAAAGGTGCATATTTAGCCATACAAAACCGTGGTTACACAATGAAAATACTAGGAAATCAAGCCTCAATATGTCTGACGTCATCTATCAGAGTGATCTAGTTTAATTAAAAGCTAATCATATACTTGACTAAAAAATACAGGGTTGACAGGAATCGAAAGACAAATTAGTTCTTAATGCAACCGCTGATTTACATTTTTAAAATTATCCTTACTTTTCAATACAGGGTTGGCCAAGTGAAGCTATACCAAACAAAATGGCGATATATGCGTTTAAAATATTTCGACAGAAACACGGTTTATCATATTAAATATTGCTTACTTTGAGCTGATCTTCCATCATATTCTTGGGCAATGTATCCTTTCTATGTTATAAACGTCTTTTGGTCGATAGATGTCCTCTGTCCTTCGAAATGTCCATCACCAACGACCGACACCCTAAAGCGTGTCCAAACTTTCAGAGTGCACGACAAAGAAATTCCTCAAAATCGCACTAAACGGATATAAATTGATATAAAACGGTTAAAATTCACTACATTATGATGTTTTTAACAACTATAACGACTGAAAACATGACCGGAGAAATACTGCTGGTTAGAAAACGATTTGGAACGAGGCAGGTCCGATGTCCTTTACGCTTCAGGCGCACGTTGAGAAAGGGTGGTCTCTGTACATTTTCGTCTTTTATAATGGCTGTGAACGTCCCATCGATTCCATTGAAAACGTGATGACGTACAGACACCCAGAGGAAGACGTAGGCAGTGTCGGTTTCTTCATAGCATTCACTGTCGCCTTAAAAACAGACCCCAGATCAGAGGTAAACATTTCTGAAATCTGAACCCTGTCATGAAAAGTGCTGTAGAAATTGTTCTGTACCACTCAGAGACAAAATTTCAACTCCTATAGAAACTATAGACTGTTTTCTATCCAATAATAACAATAATATGCATATTGTACGATCAAGAATTGAGTACGAGGCAGTTTAATTTGGAAATGTAAAAAAAAAAATAATGCTAACAGCTCCCCCTATTGACAAAAGGTTATTAAGGGTAGAGAAAGCTTAGGCTGTTGTATAGCGTTTAACACAAAATCCAGTGTCATCAACAAATAAAATCAACAAATAAATCTAGGCTTAGGATCGGCTCCCGAGTGGCGCAGCGGTCTAAGGCACTGCATCTCAGTGCAAGAGGTGTCACTACAGTCCCTGGTTTCAATCCAGGCTGTATCACATCCGGGCCGTGATTGGCAGTCCCATAGGGCGGCACACAATCGGCCCAGCATGGTCCGGGTTTGGCTGGGGTAGGCCGTCATTGTAAATAAGAATTTGTTCTTAACTGACTTGCCTAGTTAAATAAAGGTTAAATAAATAAAACATTTAAATGATGCATTGAAATCAAAGATAGTAAGCCTACTTAAAAGCACGTTAAAGACACATGCATGACAAACAAAGCAAATAACGCCGAACTGACAAAGGACTGAGTTTGGGAAACCCTGGTATAGCGGATCAACTCTGTGGTGCTGGAAGGACAGCACCGCTGCCTAGTCAGATATATCATTCTCACGCTTTTGGGCAGTGGCATAGCTGGGGCACAGTTTGTCACACATCCATTTTTGGACTTATAAATTAATTATATACTGTATATACCCACTGATTCTTCAAAAATTTAACTTACATTAGCAAGAAAAAGTATGTGAACCCTTTGGAAATACCTGGATTTCTGCATAAATTGGTCATAACATTTGATCTGAGCTTTATCTAGGTCACAACAATAGACAAACACAGTCTGCTTAAACTAATAACACACAAACAATGATATGTTTCCATGTCTTTATTGAACACACCGTGTAAACATTCACAGTGCAGGGTGGAAAAAGTATGTGAACCCTTTATTTTAATTTAATAACTGGTTGACCCTACTTTGGCAGCAATAACCTCAACCAAACATTTTCTGTAGTTGCGGATCAGACCTGCACAACGGTCAGGAGGAATTTTGAACCATTCCTCTTTACAAAATTGTTTGAGTTCAGCAATATTCTTGGGATGTCTGGTGTGAACTGCTCTCTTGAGGTCATGCCACAGCATCTCAATCGGGTTGAGGTCAGGACTCTGACTGGGCCACTCCAGAAGGCGTATTTTCTTCTTTTGAAGCCATTCTGTTGTTGATTTACTTCTGTGTTTTGGGTCATTGTCTTGTTGCATCACCCAACTTCTGTTGAGCTTCAATTGGCGGAAAGATAGCCTAACATTCTCCGGCAAAATGTCTTGATAAACTTGGGAATTCATTTTTCCGTTGATGATAGCAAGCTGTCCAGGCCTTGAGGCAGCAAAGCAGCCCCAAACCATGAAGCTCCCTCCACCATACTTTACAGTTGGGATGAGGTTTTGATGTTGGTGTGCTGTGCCTTTTTTTCTCCACACATAGTGTTGTGTCTTCCTTCCAAACAACTCAACTGTAGTTTCATCTGTCAACAGAATATTTTGCCAGTAGCGCTGTGGAACATCCAGGTGCACTTTTGCAAACTTCAGACGTGCAGCAATGTTTTTTTTGTACAGCAGTGGCTTCTTCCGCGGTGTCCTCCCATGAACACCATTCTTGTTTTGTATTTTACGTATAGTAGACTCGTCAACAGAGGTGTTAGCATGTCCCAGAGATTTCTGTAAGTCTTTAGCTGACACTCTAGGATTCTTCTTAACCTCATTGAGGATTCTTCTTAACCTCATTGAGTATTCTGAGCTGTGCTCTTGCAGTCATCTTTGCAGGACGGCCACTCCTATTGAGAGTAGCAACTGAGTATACAGTTGAAGTTGGAAGCTTGGCCAAATACATTTAAACTCAGTTTTTCACAATTCCTGACATTTAATCCTAGTAAAAAATCCCTGTCTTGGATCAGTTAGAATCACCACTTTATTTGAATGTGAAATGTCAGAATAATAGTAGAGAGAATGATTTATTTCAGCTTTTATTTCTATCATCACATTCCCAGTGGGTCAGAAGTTTACATACACTCAATTAGTATTTGGTAGCATGCCTTTAAATTGTTTAACTTGGGTCAAACGTTTCAGGTAGCCTTCCAAAAGCTTCCCACAATAAGTTGGGTGAATTTTGGCCCATTCCTCCTGACAGAGCTGGTGTAACTAAGTCAGGTTTGTAGGCCTTCTTGCTCGCACACGCTTTTTCAGTTCTGCCCACAAATTTTCTATAGGATTGAGGTCAGGGCTTTGTGATGGCCACTCCAATACCTTGACTTTATGCTTGGGGCCATTGTCCATTTGGAAGACCCATTTGCGACCAAGCTTTAACTTCCTGACTGATGTCTTGAGATGTTGCTTCAATATATCCACATCATTTTCCATCCTCATGATGCCATCTATTGTGTGAAGTGCACCAGTCCCTCCTGCAGCAAAGCACCCCCACAACATGTTGCTGCCACCACCGTGCTTCATGTTTGGGATGGTGTTCTTCGGCTTGCAAGCCTCCCCCTTTTTCCTCCAAACATAACAATGGTCATTATGGCCAAACAGTTATATTTTTTGTTCACCGTACCAGAGGGCAATTCTCCAAAAAATACGATCTTTGTCCGCATGTGCAGTTGCAAACCTTAGTCTGGCTTTTTTATGGTGGTTTTGGAGCAGTGGCTTCTTCCTTGCTGAGCGGCCTTTCAGGTTATGTCGATATAGGAGTCGTTTTACTGTGGATATAGATACTTTTGTACGTGTTTCCTCCAGCATCTTCACAAGGTCCTTTGCTATTTTTCTGGGATTGATTTGCACTTTTCGCACCAAAGTACGTTCATCTCTAGGAGACAGAACGCGTCTCCTTCCTGAGCGGTTTTACGGCTGCGTGGTCCCATGGTGTTTATAATTGCGTACTATTGTTTGTATAGATGAATGTGGTACCTTCAGGCGTTTGGAAATTGCTCCCAAGGATGAACCAGACTTGTGGAATGGTTGAAAAACGAGTTTTCATGACTCCAATCTAAGTGTATGTAAACTTCTGACTTCAACTGTATATATATTTCTCTATCCCAGCCCCGTCCCATCCCCGTCCCCGCAGGAGGCCTTTTGCCTTCTGGTCGGCCGTCATTGTAAATAACTGACCTGCCTAGTTAAAATAAGGTTAAAAATATATATAACGTTGCGATGTTATTTTCAACTCAGAGAGGCCCATCCCCACCAAGAATACCCAGAATCAGAGTTCGGAGAGAAAATGTGTTCCAAGACCTGAATGCTGCCTTTCAAGATGGGAGTTTTTCTGTAGAAGACTTAATTTTATAGATAGAAAAGGTTCTATCCAACGGGACCACAGAGAAAGGTGAGGACCATGTTGGAGTCGTAAGGAGCGCCTTAAGTGCATATGTGACAGGTTAAAGGAAATACTAATAGCCTGTTATACATTAAAAAGTATTAGTAAATTCATAGTATGTGAGGATCTTAAAACATCTAAGGTTAAGAAGATCATGCATTCAGTATTAGTTGATAGATTGATAACATTTATATAATTCTGTTAAAATCCGTCAAGCATACAAAGGGTACGAATTGTGAGAGGAATGTGTAAACGTTATGTTGATTACTTTATGTTGTCGTGGATAAAAGTGTTAATCTGTGATCTACTAAATGCTCTTAATCTATGAGCCTGAGATCGATTGCTCTGGTCTCCACTCAAGTTCACGGAGAATTCGCGGTCTTTTTCTCATTGCACTAAACGTTCCATAAGTAAACATTCCGTATCACGCTCTCGTGATTCTTTCTACCCTTTTTCAGGTACGTTATTGATGATTAAAAAGAGTAATTTAAATGTAATAACTTGCTAACATGTCAAGAGTGTTTAAGGTTTGTTTTAGTAACATATTGAGGAAGTTAGTTAAGTTTGCAGAGAGTAATATGAGCCGTGCTCGGTTGCAGCTAGCTTCGCACTGCTAGGTACTGCTACGTAGCTGTATAACAGTATACAGTGTATACTGTTATGATTTGAATAAGCCTTGTACCCTACAAAACTCTATTTCCTGTAGATCTGTTATTCTGTAAAATGTGTTACTTTTGTAAAATGATTGCACTAAACGTTCCATGAGTAAACATTCCGTATCACGCTCTCGTGATTCTTTCTACCCTTTTTCAGGGGTGTAACACATACTGGGAAACATTTATGAAGAAGTGCACAAATGGAACCACAATAAAATATTCCCATGACAATGCATGACATGAAGGACTCATGGGAAATTGTTGCTAAAGTGATGGTCCTTGGATATAACATGGTAGGCTACTTCCTTATTTCATTTGCCAAGCCATTTCTGCAACGCTGTCTTGGAGAACAGATTCCTGCCTACATTGCTGAGCCCTGGAACGGTATACTGAAAAGGTTGAAACTGCATCTTGGGGGTTTGGACGAGGTCCTGGGGGGCCTCACACAAACAAGCAAGAGAGTTGCTGCAGTTGTTAAACGCGATACCTTAACCAAGAGGGAACAAACGATCATGAACTTTTTATAGAAGTACATATGCAACTGCTCAACCGACCACCTAAAGCAGTTTCTCAGATTTTGCACAGGTAACATCAATGTTGAACAATGATAGATAAGTAGCCCACCTCCTAGCATGTGTTTGTTTGATACTCCTAATATGAAGGTTAAATGCAAATATAATTTAGTGTTTCTTTGTTCTGTCTTAGTTTCTTATACAGGTGCAGAAGTCCTTATGTCTTCAGCAATTCACATCTGCTTTGTTGTGCCCAAGAGCGACTTTGTGAGAAGCCCCCAAGTATGCTGAAGAACAAACACATGCTGTACACAATGTCATCGTTGTTATCCCCATCCTTGACTTTTATTTTCTTTAAAACACACTGACATTGTTAGAATTTCGATATCACAAAACACAAGCAGAATTGATGTTATAAGCAGTTTTGTGGAGCATATCGTAAAACTGACTATCCTACCGATCCTTGACTTCGGCGATGTCATTTACAAAATAGCCTCCAACACTTTACTCAGCAAATTGGATGTAGTCTATCACAGTGCCATCCGTTTTGTCACCAAAGCCCCATATACTACCCATCACTGCGACCTGTATGCTCTCATTGGCTGGCCCTCGCTTCATATTTGTCTCCAAACCCACTGGCTCCAGGTCATCTATAAGTCTTTGCTAGGTAAAGCCCTGCCTTATGTCAGCTCACTGATCACCATAGCAGCACCCACCCGTAGCACACGCTCCAGCAGGTATATTTCACTGGTCATCCCCAAAGCCAATTCCTCCTTTGGCCACCTTTCCTTCCATTTCTCTGCTGCCAACGACTGGAACTAATTGCAAAAATCACTGAAGCTGGAGTCATATCTCTCTCACTAACTTTAAGCACCAGCTGTCAGAGCAGCTTACCGATCATTGCACCTGTTCACAGCCCGTCTGTATATAGCCCACCTAACTACCTAATCCCCATATTGTTTATATTTGCTCCTTTTCACCCCAGTATCTCTACTTGCACATCATCTTTTGCACATCTATCATTCCAGTATCAATGCTAAATTGTAATTATTTCGCCACTATGGCCTATTTATTGCCTTAACTCCCTAATCTTACTACATTTGCACACACTGTATATAGAATTTTCTATTGTGTTATTGACTGTACGTTTCTTTATCCCATGTGTAACTCTGTGTTGTTTGTGTCGCACTGCTTTGCTTTAACTTGGCCAGGTTGCAGTTGTATATGAGAACTTGTTCTCAACTAGCCTACCTGGTTAAATAAAGGTGAAACACATTTTTTTATATATATATATACAGTATATATATGTTTTTTTCCTCACTGCTCTTTCACCCAACATGCCCATCAAAACTACACCTACATAATATCAAAACTATTTTCACATATATAATAATATATTAAATTGAGAAACCTCTGATGGGTGACAATATTATCGATTGGAAATTGTTAGTGAAAAGGCTGATGAACAGCGTGTAATTTCGGTCTACATGGAGCCAGGAAACAGAATGCAAGTTCTGTTTCAGTTTTCTAAACAAAAATGTTACTTTTTTCATAATTTCTGATCACATACAGCCCAGATGCACCTACATTTGCACCTACATCTGCCAAACACCAATAATTAGTGTATGGGCTCTGTTTTCACTTCTTTTAAAGCCGCGATTCCACAGTGCACACCCGCCACATTCAGGAGTAGCCTAGTTTGCAAAACCTCCATGTGTTTTAGTCCAAAGTTTGTGTTTGTGTGTTTACATGTTCATGCTTATATTTTGTCTGAAAATATACTAATATACTGTTACTTAAAGGCACAATTCATGTCCATTGAATCTCAAATAATATGACTCGTAAATACCTAGTATATTTATGAGTGGGAAGGGGAGTAGAGGGAGAATGAAATATGCCTACACTCTCAGTCAAGCATGCAGTACCACCATGGACTCTCAGGGGTTAAAAAGTAATAACAGCTCTTCCCTTGGTGTGAGGTGGGGGTCAATGGCCATATATGCATCTGAAGGAACAGCAAGATTGTTCTCTGCCATGATGTAGGAGCACAGGGTGTACACATCATGACAGTGGACACACTGGTCCTCGCAGCTGATTATGTCCTCTTGTGACACACCACACAAGTAATCATGTGTATCATACAACTCTGGAACTGTGTACATGACATCAGGCTGGGGGGAATTCTTGTTCTTTGAGGGGCAGATCAGGTGACTGTTCCAGGTCTCCTTTGTAGCGTCCAATTCATCGTGTAGAGGTAGAAATAATAATGAGTTATCCTGAACATATCAAGCCCTACAAGTGCCAAAATAATAAATAAATCTAAGTCTATTTCACCATAATGTGGAACTACCAGTAGCCTATCCTACATGTTTTTCAAAGCCCTTGTCCAATTTGGAGCTCACAAGTTTCTGTGTATTAGGTTTAGTGTTATGCTGGTGAATGAGGACCCAAAAGCGACGTAATAGTAACAGAGTCTTTATTCCAGTATTAAACAAATAATGATTCTCCTGGAATTTATCAATGGTCAATCCAAAACAGGAACTGAAATCCTCTCGTCAATAGAGAGGAACGACTGGAGACGCGACCACAGACTGCAGGTCGCTTCAGGAAGGCACTGGCCGTAGCTGACATAGACACCTGCTCACACGCAGCATCTGAAGAAGGCAAAGAACACGACAGGGCGGAACAAGGACACAGGAACAGCAAACATCAAACAAGAATCCGACCAGGACAGAAGCGGAAAACAGAGGGGGAAATAGGGACTCTAATCAGAGGGCAAAATAGGGGACAGGTGTGAAAGAGTAAATGAGGTCGTTAGGAGAATGAGAAACAGCTGGGAGCAGGAACGGAACGATAGAGAGAGAGAGCGGGAGAGGGAGAGAGGGAGGAGGAGAGAGAGAGAGAGAAAGAGGGAAAGAACCTAATAAGACCAGCAGAGGGAAGCACAGGGACAAGACATGAAGATCAAAGACAAAACATGACAGTACCCCCCCCACTCACCGAGCGCCTCCTGGCGCACTCGAGGAGGAACCCTGGCGGCAACGAAGGAAATCATCAATCAACGAACGGTCCAGCACGTCCCGAGATGGAACCCAACTCCTCTCCTCAGGACCGTAACCCTCCCAATCCACTAAGTACTGGTGACCACGTCCCCGAGAACGCATGTCCATGATCTTCCGTACCTTGTAAATAGGAGCGCCCTCGACAAGGACGGGGGGGGGGGAGGGAAGACGAACGGGGGCGCGAAGAAAAGGCTTGACACAAGAGACATGGAAGACAGGGTGGACGCGACGAAGATGTCGCGGAAGAAACAGTCGCACAGCGACAGGATTGACGACCTGAGAGACACGGAACGGACCAATGAACCGCGGAGTCAACTTGCGAGAAGCTGTCGTAAGGGGAAGGTTACGAGTGGAAAGCCACACTTTCTGACCGCGACAATACCTAGGACTCCTAATCCTACGTTTATTGGCGGCTCTCACAGTCTGCGCCCTGTAACGGCAAAGTGCAGACCTGACCCTCCTCCAGGTGCGCTCACAACGTTGGACAAAAGCCTGAGCGGAGGGAACGCTGGACTCGGCGAGCTGGGACGAGAACAGAGGAGGCTGGTACCCAAGACTACTCTGAAACGGAGATAGCCCGGTAGCTGACGAAGGAAGCGAGTTGTGAGCGTACTCAGCCCAGGGGAGCTGTTCTGCCCAAGACGCAGGGTTTCGAAACGAAAGGCTGCGTAATATGCGACCAATCGACTGATTGGCCCTTTCTGCTTGACCGTTAGACTGGGGATGAAACCCGGAAGAGAGACTGACGGAAGCACCAATCAAACGACAGAACTCCCTCCAAAACTGTGACGTGAATTGCGGACCTCTGTCTGAAACGGCGTCTAACGGGAGGCCATGAATTCTGAACACATTCTCAATGATGATTTGTGCCGTCTCCTTAGCGGAAGGAAGCTTAGCGAGGGGAATGAAATGTGCCGCCTTAGAGAACCTATCGATAACCGTAAGAATCACAGTCTTCCCCGCAGACGAAGGCAGACCGGTAATAAAGTCTAAGGCGATGTGAGACCATGGTCGAGAAGGAATGGGAAGCGGTCTGAGACGACCGGCAGGAGGAGAGTTACCTGACTTAGTCTGCGCGCAGTCCGAACAAGCAGCCACGAAACGACGCGTGTCCCGCTCCTGAGTAGGCCACCAAAACCGCTGGCGAATAGAAGCAAGCGTACCCCGAACGCCGGGGTGGCCAGCTAACTTGGCAGAGTGAGCCCACTGAAGAACAGCCAGACGAGTAGAGACAGGAGCGAACAGAAGGTTACTAGGACAAGCGCGCGGCGACGCAGTGTGAGTGAGTGCTTGCTTTACCTGTCTCTCAATTCCCCAGACAGTCAACCCGACAACACGCCCTTCAGGGAGAATCCCCTCGGGGTCGGTAGAAGCCACAGAAGAACTAAAGAGACGGGATAAGGCATCAGGCTTGGTGTTCTTATTTCCCGGGCGATAGGAAATCACGAACTCGAAACGAGCGAAAAACAACGCCCAACGAGCTTGACGTGCATTAAGTCGTTTGGCCGAACGGATGTACTCAAGGTTCTTATGGTCAGTCCAAACGACAAAAGGGACGGTCGCCCCCTCCAACCACTGTCGCCATTCGCCTATGGCTAAGCGGATGGCGAGCAGTTCGCGGTTACCCACATCATAGTTGCGCTCCGATGGCGACAGGCGATGAGAAAAGTAAGCGCAAGGATGGACCTTATCATCAGAGTGGAAGCGCTGAGACAGAATGGCTCCCACGCCCACCTCCGAAGCGTCAACCTCGACAATGAATTGTTTAGTGACGTCAGGAGTAACAAGGATAGGGGCGGATGTAAAACGCTTCTTGAGGAGATCAAAAGCTCCCTGGGCGGAACCGGACCACTTAAAGCAAGTCTTGACAGAAGTCAGAGCTGTGAGAGGGACAGCCACTTGACCGAAATTACGAATGAAACGCCGATAGAAATTAGCGAAACCGAGAAAGCGCTGCAACTCGACACGTGACTTAGGGACGGGCCAATCGCTGACAGCCTGGACCTTAGCGGGATCCATCTGAATGCCTTCAGCGGAAATAACAGAACCGAGAAATGTGACAGAGGAGACATGAAAGGCGCACTTCTCAGCCTTCACGTAGAGACAATTCTCTAAAAGGCGCTGGAGTACACGTCGAACGTGCTGAACATGAATCTCGAGTGACGGTGAAAAAAATCAGGATATCGTCAAGGTAAACGAAAACAAAAATGTTCAGCATGTCTCTCAGTACATCATTAACTAATGCCTGAAAGACAGCTGGAGCATTAGCGAGACCGAACGGCAGAACCCGGTATTCAAAATGCCCTAACGGAGTGTTAAACGCCGTTTTCCACTCGTCCCCCTCTCTGATGCGTACGAGATGGTAAGCGTTACGAAGGTCCAACTTAGTAAAGCACCTGGCTCCCTGCAAAATCTCGAAGGCTGACGACATAAGGGGAAGCGGATAACGATTCTTAACCGTTATGTCATTCAGCCCTCGATAATCCACGCAGGGGCGCAGAGTACCGTCCTTCTTCTTAACAAAGAAAAATCCCGCTCCGGCGGGAGAGGAAGAAGGCACCACGGTACCGGCGTCGAGAGAAACAGACAGATAATCCTCGAGAGCCTTACGTTCGGGAGCCGACAGAGAGTATAGTCTACCCCGAGGGGGAGTGGTCCCCGGAAGGAGATCGATACAACAATCATACGACCGGTGAGGAGGAAGGGAGCTGGCTCTGGACCGACTGAAGACCGTGCGCAGATCATGATATTCCTCCGGCACTCCTGTCAAATCACCAGGTTCCTCCTGAGTAGAGGGGACAGAAGACACAGGAGGGATAGCAGACATTAAACACTTCACATGACAAGAAACGTTCCAGGATAGGATAGAATTACTAGACCAATTAATAGAAGGATTATGACATACTAGCCAGGGATGACCCAAAACAACAGGTGTAAAAGGTGAACGAAAAATCAAAAAGGAAATGGTCTCACTGTGGTTACCAGATACTGTGAGGGTTAAAGGTAGTGTCTCACATCTGATACTGGGGAGAAGACTACCATCTAAGGCGAACATGGGCGTGGGCTTCCCTAACTGTCTGAGAGGAATGTCATGTTTCCGAGCCCATGCTTCGTCCATAAAACAACCCTCAGCCCCAGAGTCTATCAAGGCACTGCAGGAAGCAGCCGAACCGGTCCAGCGTAGATGGACCGACAAGGTAGTACAGGATCTTGATGGAGAGACCTGAGTAGTAGCGCTCACCAGTAGCCCTCCGCTTACTGATGAGCTCTGGCTTTTACTGGACATGACATGACAAAATGTCCAGCAGAACCGCAATAGAGGCAAAGGCGGTTGGTGATTCTCCGTTCCCTCTCCTTAGTCGAGATGCGAATACCTCCCAGCTGCATGGGCTCAGTCTCTGAGCCGGTGGGAGGAGATGGTTGAGATGCGGAGAGGGGAAACACCGTTAACGTGAGCTCTCTTCCACGAGCTCGGTGACGAAGATCTACCCGTCGTTCTATGCGGATGGCGAGTGCAATCAAAGAGTCCACGCTGGAAGGAACCTCCCGGGAGAGAATCTCATCCTTAACCTCAGCGTGGAGTCCCTCCAGAAAACGAGCGAGCAACGCCGGCTCGTTCCAGTCACTGGATGCAGCAAGAGTGCGAAACTCTATAGAGTAATCCGTTATGGATCGATCACCTTGACATAGGGAAGCCAGGGCCCTGAAAGCCTCCTTCCCAAAAACTGAACGATCAAAAACCCGTATCATCTCCTCTTTAAAGTTCTGATAATCGTTAGAACACTCAGCCCTTGCCTCCCAGATAGCTGTGCCCCACTCCCGAGCCCGACCAGTAAGGAGTGATATGACGTAAGCGATCCGAGCTCTCTCACTAGAGTACGTGTTGGGCTGGAGAGAGAACACAATATCACACTGGGTGAGAAAAGAGCGACACTCAGTGGGCTGCCCAGAGTAACATGGTGGGTTATTAACCCTAGGTTCCGGAGACTCGGAAGACCAGGAAGTAGCTGGTGGCACAAGACGAAGACTCTGAAACTGTCCAGAGAGATCGGAGACCTGAGCGGCCAGGGTCTCAACGGCATGACGAGCAGCAAACAATTCCTGCTCGTGTCTGCCGAGCATTGCTCCCTGGAACCCGACGGCAGTGTTGAGAGAATCCATAGTCGCTGGGTCCATCTTGGTCGGATTCTTCTGTTATGCTGGTGAATGAGGACCCAAAAGCGACGTAATAGTAACAGAGTCTTTATTCCAGTATTAAACAAATAATGATTCTCCTGGAATTTATCAATGGTCAATCCAAAACAGGAACTGAAATCCTCTCGTCAATAGAGAGGAACGACTGGAGACGCGACCACAGACTGCAGGTCGCTTCAGGAAGGCACTGGCCGTAGCTGACATAGACACCTGCTCACACGCAGCATCTGAAGAAGGCAAAGAACACGACAGGGCGGAACAAGGACACAGGAACAGCAAACATCAAACAAGAATCCGACCAGGACAGAAGCGGAAAACAGAGGGAGAAATAGGGACTCTAATCAGAGGGCAAAATAGGGGACAGGTGTGAAAGAGTAAATGAGGTCGTTAGGAGAATGAGAAACAGCTGGGAGCAGGAACGGAACGATAGAGAGAGAGAGCGGGAGAGGGAGAGAGGGAGGAGGAGAGAGAGAGAGAGAAAGAGGGAAAGAACCTAATAAGACCAGCAGAGGGAAGCACAGGGACAAGACATGAAGATCAAAGACAAAACATGACATTTAGAGCCCTGCCATGGGACAACCCCATGAACTCCAAGATGTGTCCATTAAAACTGCAGAAACATATTGATTCAGGACCATAAACAGTGGCACAAATCGGTGCTAAATAAACATAGGAGCGCTACCTTCGTGATTTCAGCACCACCCGTTGCTGGACAGTCCATTAACCTCTCTAGGGTACGTGAGACGTTAGCGTCCCACCTCTTCAACAGCCAGTGAAACTGCAGGGCGCCAAATTCAAAACAACAGAAATCCCATAATTCAAATTCCTCAAACATAAATGTATGTTACACCATTTTAAAGATACACTTGTTGTAAATCCAGCCACAGTGTCCGATTTGAAAAAGGCTTCACGACGAAAGCAAACCAAACGATTATGTTAGGTGAGTGCCTATTCACAGAATAACACAGCCATTTTTCCAGCCAAAGAGAGGATTCACAAAAAGCAGAAATATAGATAAAATGAATCACTAACCTTTGATGATCTTCATCAGATGACACTCATAGGACTTCATGTTACACAATACATGTATGTTTTGTTCGGTAAAGTTCATATTTATATCCAAAAATCTGAGTTTACATTCGCGTCTTACTTTCAGAAGTTCCAAAACATCCTTTGATTTTGCAGAAAGCCACATCAATTTACAGGAATACTCATAATAAACATTGCTAAAAGATACAACTGTTATGCATGGAATTTTAGATGCACTTCTCCTTAATGCAACCGCTGTGTCAGATTTCAAAAAAGCTTTACGGAAAAAGCAAAAACCATGCAATAATCTGAGGTCGGCGCTCAGAGCCCAATCAAGACACAAATATAGCCGCCATATTATGCAGTCAACAAAAGTCATAAAAGCATTATAAGTCTTCACTTACCTTTGCTGATCTTTGTCGGAATGCACTCCCACTTCCACAAGAAATTTTCGTTTTCTTCGGTAATGTCCATCATTTATGTCCAAATAGTTACTTTTGTTAGCGCGTTTGGTAAACAAATCCAAAGTCACGAAGCGCGTTCACTAAAAGCAGACGAAATGTCAAAAAGTTCCGTAACAGTCAGTAGAAACATGTCAAACGATGTATTGAATCAATCTTTAGGATGTTTTTAACATAATTCTTCAATAATATTCCAACCGGAGAATGCCTTTGTCTTCAGAAAAGCAAATGGAACGGGAGCAAACTCTCATGTGGACGAGCATGGTCAGCTCGTAGCTGCTGGCAGACCTCTGACTCATTCCTCTCTGCTTCGGCCCCAATACACAGTAGAGGCATCAGACAAGGTTCTAAAGACTATTAACATCTAGTGGAAGCCTTAGGAAGTGCAACATTACCAATATCCCACTGTATCTTCAATAGGAGCTGAGTTGAAAATCGACCAACCTCAGATTTTCCACTTCCTGGTTGGATTTTTGCTCAGGTTTTTGCCTGCCATATAGTTCCGTTATACTCACAGACATCATTCAAACAGTTTTAGAAACTTCAGAGTGTTTTCTATCCAACTCTACTAATAATTTGCATATTCTAGCTTTTATGGCTTTGTAGCAGGCCGTTTACTCTGGGCATGCTTTTCATCCGGACGTGAAAATACTGCCCCCTACCCCGAAGAAGTTAAATACAACTGTATTAGTAGTGTACACATATTTCCACGTGCAGCGACATGCTTGTGTTTCTAGCTCCAACAGTGCAGTAATACCTAGAAATTAAGAACGGGGCACCAGGGGCAACGCTTCCTCTCAACTCAGAGCTCATGAGAAAATTCTCAACCTCGTTGGGGTTGGCATAGGCATTGCTAGTGTGGTGGCATGTGGAAGGTCTCATGGGCGAGAGACTGCTATGATATTGTTCCCATTCCCGTGAACTTTAGAATTGTGAATACACTTAAAGATTATTGCAACTACTGCTCCAGATCTTTTGGTTTCTGCAACAGGCCATAGAGAATAAACTGATAGGCCTATATGACTTATACTCTGGAGGTGGGGTCTATTGATTGAACTTGAAGTTGGACGCTTGTCTGCCCCAAACAGCATGCAATTAAATTGCTAATAGATATGGTAAGTCATAGGGAAATAAAACTGATCATTAAGAATTACATTCTGTCCACGTTTTCGGATACATTACAAAATATACTTGTAATTGCAGTATTGGTCAGGTACATGGACAAGGAAGAAGAAAAAGTTTATTCACATAGCAAACTGCAGTGTGTCACATACCTGTACCAAGCCCAGGAAGCAGGACAGCAATATGTTTTTCTCCAAGAAGTCCCCGTTGAAATCACCTTTCATGATCTTTCAGTCTATGGAGGTGCTCAAGCCAAAAATCAACACACACTTTACGCAGAAACCCCCACTAGCTTTAGTTTCTCTGATTGCTGATGGATCGACCTCATAAGAAGCTTCTCTCACCACCATATGCATCATCATTATTGCATTGTAAGTACCATTGCATGTCCCGGACACAACTGTTCTCCTCCCAATGTCTGCTCTTACAATGCGGTCACAGCCCCCCACTTCCCCAACCGTATCAAGGAAATAGCCACCAATAACTTTGGGGTCGCTGCTGGTGTTGTATGCGTTGAGCCAGATTATTTTTATTGAGAACCCGTCAATGGCACCATTAATGCAGATCCCAAACGGTTTAAATTTATCATAGGAATCAACATACCACACAAAGTTGGGCCCCTTTGCAAAGTATGCCCGCCTTCTAAGTCATCTGCTCATTCGAATCTCTATGCCGGTTGGGTAAAGTGTGGATAGAATTAAGCGTATGTCTTCTTTCCGTGCTTGCCACCCCCTTTCTTTGCACTTATTGTACATCCACCGGTACCCATGCAAAGCCCCAGAGCCCTGTAGCGTGACTCTAATAAACTGTACAGTTTCTGCCAAGTTGTCAGGCCATGCTGGCACAGGAAACATATCAGAGTTGCTAGGCTGAGAATGTTGTTTAACACTCAAAACGTGAAGAATATCTTTGTATATCAAACCCAGATTGAAGTACAATTCATTTAACTCTGATTGATCCATGATAAGCAGTAATCACATGCACTGGAATCTGCAGGGGAGATCCAAAGGAAGGTAATTGAATGAATAAATTGAGGGAATGAAAGACGAACTGGAAATAAGTGATTGAATGGTCAGTGACGATCACCATTTGAAACATGTAATTAACTAAATAGGATTACATTTAGGCTGCAATATGTCATGGCCAAGTGGAACCATCATGGTAGCCTACATAAGAAGAAGAGGGAACGAATAAAACATGATTGAACGGTTCAAAAATCTGAGGGAATGGATAAAAAAATCCAAGGGAATGGACTAGCCTGGCTGGGGTTTTTTTCTCCACCATGAGGCTTCCAGGCTTTTTCTTCTTTGGACTTTATATGGCGATTGGCATCTAACTTTCATAATAAGGTGTATTGCCACAACTGACCGACCAACCTCAGTTCATATTTCAATCACCCACGTGGGTATAACCAATGAGGAGATGGCACGTGGGTATATGCTTCTATAAACCAATGAGGAGATGGGAGAGGCAGGACTTGCACCGCGTTCAGCATCACAAATAGAACTGACTATTTTTACTGCTTGGCAACGCTCGTTGGCACGTGCGAGCAGTGTGGGTGCAATGATTGAATAACATGTATGTGTAAGTTTATTTTGCAACGCTCGTGCACACGAGAGCGGTGTGGTCAGCGTGTAAGGGGCTCCATACTTTTCTGGCCCTCCATTTTTATTTCAAACTCTCCTTTCGCAGTTTTTGCCTTATTGAATTAAACTTCGACAATGTCCCTTTTGCCTCGATGGATTGACGTGAACTTTTTCTGCCCTGAATTGAGTGAACTTTGTCTGCCCATTCTCAAAAGCATTATTTTGTGATTGGCTGTGTAGGTGATTTGGTGTGTGTACAGTTAAGCCCTAAATTTTAGGTTTATGCACTAATACCAGATACCAGCCTATAATAATGAAGGAAAACCTCAATGTAGCCTATATAAATTGCTTAAGAATTATACTTTTATGGATTTTTAAGGTATTGTTTCTCTTATTCAACCCGCCCCTAAACCATCATCCCCACACATATAACCGAGGGGACTGGGGGTTAGGAGTCAACCCGCGCATCACTAGAGTGTGTGTATGTGATGACTGGATTATCCTTATCTGTAATGACTCCGCAGATACAATTAGACATTCTCATTCAGCAGAAATCAATAGCTATTCTACATACTAATTAAACCCTGAAACAATTAACTCAATTGGCCTCTTCTCTCCAGGTAATGAATGAAGTTCCTCTCTAATACATTCTGCCCTGGGCCGTTCTAATGAAACTAACCTGAGAAAGCATCATTAAGGGTAAATTCTGTGTTTATTCAGTCACTGACAGCCCAAGTTCCCAAACAGGGTTTCCAGTAGACTGAGAGTTCTGGTCATTTGCTGAAATGTGTATGTTTGTGTGGTTGTGTGCGTGTGCGTGCACCTGCGCATGCGAACGCCTGTGAGTGTGTGTGTGTGTGTGTGTGTGTGTGTGTGTGTGTGTGTGTGTGTGTGTGTGTGTGTGTGTGTGTGTGTGTGTGTGTGTGTGTGTGTGTGTGTGTGTGTGTGTGTGTGTGTGCATTGCATACTCAGCGTTATCCTGTCTTCAGGCTGCAGTATTCATCCTCTCTGTAATATGCAGCGTTAATGTGAGTCGGTGTCTAATTGAAAATGAAGCAGTCTATTTCCCCCTGTGGAGCCATTAAAACGCTGTTAGAGAGACAGACACACACACTCAGCATGACACAGGAGAGAGTGGAGAGAGGGAGAGAGGAAGGAGAGAGTGGAGAGAAGGAGCGAGGAAGGAGAGAGTGGAAGGGAGAACAGACGGATACAGAAGTGCTGGACTGTCCCTGTGTTAACTCAATGTTTTATTCAAGACACCACACCCTAATAGTTGTTTTTTCTTAATCATAACACGATTAACTTTTACCAGTTGAATGTAGACACAAATATAACACTTATTTGTATTACAATTTCTGAAATATTGTATCAAATATGTACATTAGGTTATATTCATTAAATATGTGCATATACCACAAATCCCTTTTTCTGGACACTGGATGAAGTCAGCCTAAGTATTTGGGTTTAATTTTGTTTTAATTTTGTTAAAACACACTTACTCAGACCAGATTATGGATAAACACTTTTTTCATCCTTCTATCTGTAAAATACTAAAAACAACATTTATTTTTGGCACATTTTTCCCAGAAAATAGGTTGACTTTCAGGAAATAGCAGTTAAAGACAAGTACACAGAATTTTAGCCTACCAATCACCAAATGCCTATTTTGACCCAATCACCATCTCTTCAAATTAAGTTAGTACATATAGTCCAGCTTGCAACATTTTCTATGAAATGGTATTTTAAATGATGTGTGATTCAATGTAGAGAGCCTTGTATACTAAACTAAAGAAAATATACATTTACATTAAGTTTTTGACATTTTCATGTCCACCTTTTGAAAGTACTCATTATAAGGCCAAAATTCAAAAAAATTGGCATATTGATAAGTAGATACAAAATGGCATGGCACCTGGCGAAGGCAAAAAGCTTGACGTTTCTGCCATCAATGGCCTTCATCAGAACACCGACAGAAAGGGATTGGACATGTACATGTAGGTCATAGGAAAGACAATTAGGGAGAAAACTCTACAGCTGGTGGTCTCAATGAGAGACGGCATGGTAGACAATACAAGTTGGCAATACAAGTTGGTCCTCAGGGTGAGAGGTAATGTGGTCAATGGCTCCAAGTGTACAATACAAAAAATGAAAACAATAATACAATGGAAATAAATAACAAATTAGGGCACACCCAATGTGTAAATCAAATCCTGACCAGTAATTAGACCAGGAAAAAGCAGTGAAAGCTCAGTGGAGACTGTAGAACTGCTTCTCTATTGACTATGTGGACGTGCAGACAGTGCTGCAGAAAGAGAAGAACGGGTATGTTGTAGTAGTGTATCTTGGCCACCAGGAGGCTGTATGGCACTGGATGGTTAACCAGCTGATTGATACAGTTATAAGCAGCCTCTGTATCAGAAAGCACTGTAGGAAAACTTCAGGAAACAGGAAGGAAAATATGCTTATACATATTATAGAAACATAGGGACCCCCTTGTGTAAGAATCAACTTGGATCTCAAATCTTGCTACAATACTAAAGTTCAAAGAAATACTGTGTTCATATGAGAGTGACCAAAGCAAGACAGACCAAATTTCGAAGGTGAGCAAAATAAGTATATATTGTCATATCCACAAAACCAATTCAAATAGACCCAAAATAAAGTTCAGAATGTTCAAATAGAATCCGAACAAAAATAGTCCCAAAGTCAATCAAAAAGCCAAAATGTGTAATCCCCCCTTCAAAAAGCCAGTGTGTTATCCCCCTTCAAAAAGCCTAAATGTGAATTCCCCCTTCAAAAAACCAAAATGTGCTATCCCCCTTCAAAAAGCCTAAATGTGTTACCCCCCTTCAAAAAGCCAGTGTGTTATCTCCCTTCAAAAAGCCTAAATGTGCTATCCCCCTTCAAAAAGCCTAAATGTGTTATCCCCCTTCAAAAAGCCTAAATGTGTTATCCCCCTTCAAAAAGCCTAAATGTGTTATCCCCCTTCAAAAAGCCTAAATGTGTTATCCCCCTTCAAAAAGCCTAAATGTGTAATCCCCCTTCAAAAAGCCTAAATGTGTTATCCCCCTTCAAAAAGCCTAAATGTAAGTAATCCAATAAAGCAAGTCACAAAAGTCAACAGGATAGATCGCACCGGATGGTTGAGGAAGAGGGAAATTCAGCCTGGTGGAGATTTCCTTACAACAGGTACAATTTCATGACATCCTCCAAAACCAACCACATAGGAATCCTTTGTCGCAGGAGTAAAAATGAACAATAATGAGCAACAATTACTCCCTCTGAATGGTTCATCTAGGCTGCTTAAAAGGTTGTCCACAGAAAAAGAACCTCAGCCAGGTACACACCAAACCTTTCCTCAAACTGACCTCCTCTTCTTCAAGGGACATACCTTCTTAAAGGGATAGTCCACCACAAATACAATGGCGGACATTTTAGCTTTGACAGTGAAAATAACGCAGTCAGAACTGGCAGATACATAATATAACAGAATGAAATGAAAATACACATCAAGGTTTTACCTTGCAAGGTTTTGACATTTTAAACCAGACGTAATATGTCTATGTGCCTATCACCTCTCACTTGTGGCAGTCACATTTGGACAAACATCTAAAAAAGGGGGAGAGAGAGATATTGCCACATCTCTCCCCCAGTTAACAACAACACAATTCAACACAAACAAATAAAGTATTTACCAGAGCACGATGTCACCAGGTGAAGATGATGGTTCTCTTCCTCTGCCAAGATTGAGGAGGTGCTAAATCAGTATATGTGTAGATAAAACAGCACATAAAGCCATCTCAGTCTGCGTGTCTCTAGTTGCTGTGATTTACTATGGGCTGGGATGAAACTGCGTACCGTCAGGACCTGTAATGGCTGCCAGCGGCTGCTTTTAATTTCTTTGGCTGAGGGAGGATATGGCTGTTGTTATTTTCTTCCTGATGCCTCCCCAGACACCCCTCTGTGTTATTGCTGCACCATATGGAACCAAAATGAAGACATTAAAAACACACTTAGACTCGCTGCTAAACAACCCAACTTTGGGTTCAGAAAGTAACAAAGTAACATCATCTTCCTCCAAAAGTGCTGTTCACTGTGCTGGCATAAGTCTACATGGTCACAGGATAATGCCACCTAGTGCTGTTTCACTGTCCTTTGCTCCTCTGTGTTCACTGTGTTCAGATGACAGCTCTGCCTCCTCACAGCCCCTCTCCTACACCCCCCCTCCCCCCGCGAGCTGCTCCGATATTTCTCTACACCTTCCCACTGTGCGTCATGACATTAGTTGCACTGTATTTAATGCAGTTCTCCTAAAGCACCAGTCGATGGCATCAGTAGTTAAAGTGCAGCTCTCTCCTGAATGCACAACCTAGACTTACCTGGCTACCCAGACTACTTGCTCTGACCAAACGCTATACCACGCCCACGGATGTTAGTTTCTTCAAAGACAGTACAGTATAAAGATAGGCTAAAATTGCTTCTCCAATAGAAATCCTCATCACACTTGTAGGTGATGTCATGGCGACTTTGGCTAGCAAAGCTCATGCGTAGAAACACGTCATCGAATCTAACGGTCCTCTCATGCCAAACTGCGTATGTGCAGGCCATCAAATCAAAGGCACTCCTTTGATATAAAGTTGTTTTTGACGAAAATGAAAATGTTGGATTCATAACATGTTTACCTACTTAAAGACATTGGCTCAAATATAGGTTGGGCCATTAGATTTAGAAAAAATGAACAACTAAGAAAATAAATTGCACTTCTCTCATTGACTTCTCAAATCCCAAACCCCGGCCTGATCCTATGTAAGATGGCGACGAAAGATATGGCAGCTCTGCTTCTAGCGCCGAAGCAATTTAGCAGTATTTAGATTTTTTGTGTGTTATTTCTTACATTATTAGCCCAGAATTGTTTTTGTGTTAATACATATCGCCGGAAATAACTTTTGAATATCAGAGCGCCGATAACTCACCAGCATTACGACCAGGAATACAACTTTCCTGAATTGGATCCTTTGTTTGAACCACCCAGGGCAATTTAACTTATTCCAGAGGCTGCTCCAAAACACTGCGGGCAGAGAAGAGGTGTTCGGAGTGGACTTCTAATCCGACTCAGGCGTGCTCACCATCCACCGCTTCCGAGTATATTACCCGCTAATGTTCAGTCTCTTGACAATAAAGTAGACGAGCTCAGGGCGAGGATCTCCTTACAGAGAGACATCAGGGATTGTAACATACTCTGTTCCACGGAAACATGCCTCTCTCGGGATATACTGTCCCTTTCAATACAGCTAGCTGGGTTCTCAGTACATCGCCCGGACAGGAATAAAGAACTCTCCGGAAAGAAGAAAGGCGGGGGTGTATGTTTCATGATTAACAACTCATGGTGCGATTGTGATAACATACAGAAACTCAAGTATTTTTGTTCAACCGACCTAGAATACCTCACAATCAAATGCCGACTGTATTACCACCCAAGATAATTATCTTTGGTTATAGTACATTCCAACCAAAGCCGATACCACGACGGCCCTCAAAGAACTACAATGGACTTTACGTAAACTGGAAACCACATATCCTGAGGCTGCATTTATTGTCGCTGGGGATTTTAACAAAGCAAATTTGAGGAAACGCTACCAAAGTTCTACCAACACATTGACTGTAGTACTCGCGCTGGGAAAACATTGGCTCACGTCTACTAAACTTTTCGGAATGCCTACAGGGCCCTCCCCTGCCCTCCTTTTGGCAAATCTGATCCCGACTCCATTTTGCTCCTCCCTTCCTATAGGCAGAGACTCAAACAGGAAGTACCCGTGCTAAGGTCTATTCGGTGCTAATCTGACCAATCGGAATCCGGGTGGCCTCTGAGAATGACATAGACAAATACACAGATGTAGTGGCTGAATTCTTCGGTAGGTGTGTAGAAGATGTTGTACCCGCTGTGATTGTTGAAACCTGATCAGTCCAGAAACCATGGATAGATGGCAGCATTCTCACAAAACTGAGGGCGCGAAACACCGCGTTTGACCATGGCAAGGTGACTGGGAATATGGCCGAATACAAACAGTGTAGCTGTTCCCTCCGTGATGCAATCAAACAGGCAAAACGTCAGTACAGAGACAAAGTGGATTCACAATTCAACGGCTGTGGCAGGGTCTACAGACAATCACAGACTGCAAAGGAAAAACCAGCCATGTCGAGGACAGCAACGTCTTGCTTCCAGACAAGCTAAACACCTTCTTCACCTGCTTTGAGGATAACACAGTGCCACCGACGCGGCCCGCTACCAAGGACTGTGGGCTCTTCTTCTCCGTGGCCAACGTGAGTAAGACATTTAAGCGTGTTAACCCTCGCAAGGCTGCTGGCCCAGACGGCATCCATAGCCACGTCCTCAGAGCATGCGCAGACCAGCTGGCTGGAGTGTTTACCGACATATTCAATCTTTCCCCATCCCAGTCTGCTGTCCCCACTTGCTTCAAGATGTCCACCATTTTTCCCGTACCCAAGAAAGCAAAGGTAACTGAACTAAATGACTATCGCCCCGTAGCACTCACTTCTGTCATCATGAAGTGCTTTGAGAGGCTAGATAAGGAACATATCACCTCTACCTTACCTGACACCCTAGACCCACTTCAATTTGCTTACCACCCCAATAGATCCACAGACGATCAATCGCCATCGCACTGCACACTGCCCTATCCCATCTGGAGAAGAGGTTAGTTAGCCTCTAACGAGTCACAAACCCGGATCCGGGATCCCCCCCATCAAAAAAGCTGACTAGCATAGCCTAGCCTAAAGCCACAGGGATATCATATAATAAAATGTTCATGAAATCACAAGTCCAAGACACCAAATGAAAGATACACATCTTGTGAATCCAGCCATCATTTCTGATTTTTAAAATGTTTTACAGGGAAGACACAATATGTATTTCTATTAGCTAACCACCATAGCAAAAGACACAACTTTTTTTTTCCACAACTTTTTTCCTGCATAGGTAGCTATCACAAAATCGACCAAATAAAGATATAAATAGTCACTAACCAAGAAACAACTTCATCAGATGACAGTCTGATAACATATTTATTGTATAGCATATGTTTTGTTCGAAAAATGTGCATATTTCAGGTTTAAATCATAGTTTTACATTGCAGCCACCATCACAACTCTCACCAAAGCAACTAGAATAACTACAGAGAGCAACGTGAATTACCTAAATACTCATCATAAAACATTTATGAAAAATACACAGCGTACAGCAAATGAAAGACAAAGATCTTGTGAATCCAGCCAATATTTCAGATTCTTTAAGTGTTTTACAGCGAAAACACAATTTAGCATTATATTAGCTTACTACAATAGCCAACCACACAGCAGCATTGATTCATGCACGTTAGCGATAGCGAATAAACCAGCAAAAGATATACATTTTTTCACTAACCTTCTCAAAACTTCATCAGATGACAGTCCTATAACATCATATTACACAATACATATATTGTTTGTTCGAAAATGTGCATATTTAGCGGCACAAATCGTGGTTATACAATGAGAATAGTAGCCAAGCTGCCAACAAAATGTCGGGAGAAATCTTGGGAGAGGCACCTAATCTAATCAATAACTAATCATAAACTTGACAAAAAAATACAGGTTGGACAGCAAATGAAAGATACATTAGTTCTTAATGCAACCGCTGTGTTAGATTTTTTAAATTAACGTTACTACGACATACAGCGTGCGCTAAAGTGAGACCGCACAGAAATTAATGGCCGAATAATAGTTTTACATTTTTCAACAGAACAACGAATTAACATCATAAATAGTTCTTACTTTTTGATGAGCTTCCATCAGAATCTTGTGCAAGTGGTCCTTTGTCCAGAATCATCGTTGCTCGGTTGTAGATTGCCGTCTTCAACTTAGGAATTAGCAGCAAACATTAGCTATTTGGCCCAGACGTGCCCAACTCTTCATAACGCAGCACAAAGAAATATCCGAAAATCGCAATATACTGATATAAACTGATATAACTCGGTTTAAAATAACTACATTATGACACCTATATCGAATAAAATCAGAGCCGGATATATCTAAGGCCTATAACGAGAGCTTTTCAGAATGCCATCCTGAGGTCCTCCTTTGCGCCATGACGAACGTTGAAAAGAGTGCACCCCCGGTTCCATGAGCCTTCATATGGCCTCAGATCTGCCTAGCAACACCATTCCAATTCTCACTGCTTACTGACATCTAGAGGAAATCGTATGCAGTGCATGTCGACTCATAGATCACATGCAATTTAATAAACTGACCCTGGAACAGAGCATCGATTTCAGATTTCTCACTTCCTGACTGGAAGTTAGCTGCAACTTGAGTTCTGTTTTACTCACAGATATAATTCAAACGGTTTTAGAAACTAGAGAGTGTTTTCTATCCAATAGTAATAATAATATGCATATTGTACGAGCAAGAATTGAGTACGAGGCAGTTTAATTTGGGAACGAATTTTTACAAAGTCGAAATGGCGCCCCCCTATTGACAAGAAGTTTAAGCTTGAGGCCCTGGGTCTGAACCCCGCCCTGTGCCACTGGGTCCTAGACTTCCTGACAGACCGCCCCTAGGTGGTGAAGGTAGGAAACAACACCTCCACTTTGCTGATCCTCAACACAGGGGCCCCACAAGGGTACGTGCTCAGCCCCCCTCCTGTACTCCCTGTTCACCCATGACTGTGTGGCAATGCATGTCTCCAACTCAATCATCAAGTTTGTAGATGACACAACAGTAGTAGGCCTGATTACCAACAATGACAAGACAGCCTTCAGGGAGGAGGTGAGGGCCCTGGGAGAGTGGTTCCAGGAAAATAACCTCTCACTCAACGTCAACAAAACAAAGGAGCTGATCGTGGACTTCAGGACATAGCAGAGGCAGCACGCTCCTATCCACGTTAACGGGACAGCAGTGGAGAAGGTGGAAAGCTTCAAGTTCCTTGGCGTACACATCACTGACGATCTGAAATGGTCCACCCACACAGACAGTGTGGTTAAGAAGGCGTAACAGCACCTCTTCAACCTCAGGAGGCTGAAGAAATTTGACTTGTCCCATAAAACCCTGACAAACTTTTACAGATGCACAATTGAGAGCATTCTGTTAGGCTGTATCACCGCCTGGTACGGCAACTGCAAACCCTGCAACCACTGGGCTCTCCAGAGGGTGGTGTGGTCTGCACAACGCATCACCAGAGGCAAACTACCTGCCCTCCAGGACACCTACAGCACCCGATGTCACAGGAAGGCCAAAAAGATAATCAAGGACATCAACGACCCGAGCCACGGGCTGTTCACCCCCCGCTATCATCCAGAAAGCGAGGTCAGTACAGGTGCATCAAAGCTGGGACCGAGAGACTGAAAAACAACATCTACCTCAAGGCCATCAGACTGTTAAATAGCCATCACTAGCCGACTAACACCCGGTTATGCAACCCTGCACCTTAGAGGCTGCTGCCCTAAATACATAGACTTGGAATCACTAGCAACTTTAATAATGGAACACTAGTCACTTTAGTAATATTTAAATAATGTTTACAAACTGTTTTACTAATCTCATATGTATGTACTGTATTCTATTCTACTGTATTTTAGTCAATGCCACTCCGACATATTTTTCTTAATTCCATTATTTTACTTTTAGATTTGTATGTATTGTTCTGAATTGTTAGATACTGCTGCACTGTTGGAGCTAGGAACACAAGCGTTTCGCAACACCCACAATAACATCTGCTATATATGTATGTGACTAATAACATTTTATTTTATTTTATTTGGTCTGTTTCACACGCGTTCCCAGAAGTCTCACAATGTTGTGCCTCTGGGTTTTGAAACTCGGTGGTTTCTTCTCCACAATGAGTCTGGATCTGAGTAACTTCCCGACCCGCACACTGGTACAAAGACTTACTGAAGGGTAGCTATCCAGGAGGAGGGTTGGCCACCCCACCCTCCAGAGTGTAGTCTTCTAGCTATAGTGCTCAGTGGTCAATGTTATACATCTAGTATGGTCTCCCTCTCTAAGCCCCATACTACAGCGGGATGCTCAGGGGCTCTTTGACCGGAGTAGGGCTACTCTTTCTCTGTTACAGGGTCTCCTCTCCCCAGCTGGCTGGATGGATGACCGCTCAGTGCTATTTACAGTACATCCCGTAGCGCTGTTTCTGTTTTACCGCCACAGGAGAGATGGGGAGTGGGGCGGAGAGGAAGACAAACGAAGGTCTCTCTCGCTCTCTCTATCGCTATTTCGCTTCAACCCCTCTCTTTCCCGGTTCCTAAAAATAGCCGTGAGTCGTGATCAGTTCGTCCTTGAGAGTAATATTGCTCAGGAATCATAGGAGGGGGTTGTAGATTTGATACAAATAGTCACTCCTCGATTAGCCAAGCCAACTTCGCGCACCGTGGAATTTATGTATTCTATTTATAGGAGCCCCGTGTTTCCAGGGGAGACCTAATGACGCAATGACGTCAATGCGGGTCAATCGCCGATTGACTAGAGGAATTGACTGGTGGTGGGTTCCATTTGGGTTTTATTTTTCAGTATTGTTTAAGCTACAGAAACGAAGGAAAATATGCCAAAGATGGAACCATACATGATATTTTGCAACGAAAATAGACGCTGCTTCATTCATTCATTCATTCATTCATGCAAAAATAAAATATTGGCAGAGGTGGCATAATGTCGCCACCCCGATAGTGAGGGATGCGTCTGTCCGTTGGATGCGATTTCTCAATATATCCACACCGCTCTGTGGGATCGATACCTACATCTTAACATTTTCTGGAATAATGCTTTCAGCCTCATTATTTGTATCGGGTTTTCTTTTTCAATAGCCTTGTGCATTCATCATTTCGATTTTTCACTGGTAGACGCGAAGTGGTTCCCTCGGTGATGTCCCTGATGACGGACCGAGTTACGAGATTCTTGCTTTTGCTCTCAGGGGATTCATCTGAAATAGTACATAGACCATGCATCTACACCCAGAGAAAGGTAATACACCATTCTACACCTCCTCCCTCATTATCCTCTCCTCCCACCATTCTCCTCTCCTCCCTCAATCTGTCCATCTCTCCTCTCCTCCTCTCATCCCCTCTATCATATGGCGTTTCATCGGTCTGTCATTTAGTCATGAAGAAAATACATTCCCACAGTGCTCTTTCCTCCCTCTTTATGAAGCCAGTCTGACAACACTGATTCAACATTTGTTTTTATTAATTTGCATCATTTTGGCATAGGCGACGTATGTAAGAATAGCAATTTAGCTATTTGGGTCTAGCCCCAATCGTGCACGCCATGGTTTCTCCAAATGCAGCTGCCGCGTGCACAGAGCAAAAAGCGACGTTGAATCGTGTGACAAATGTTGAATGTGTGCGTTTTATCAGAAAACTTTCACTTGATAGCTAGCCTCCTGTGGATCTGTCTTTAATTTCGACAACATCCAATCCTATGGTTTTAGAAAATAGAGTTTGGTGTATCTTGTTCAATTTTGTCTTTCGTTTATAATCAGGATTTTTGTGTATTTAAGTGTATTTATTTTATATCCATTTCCCAAAAGTGAAGGGGTGTCTGGGTGGTGTAAACATGGACTACTGTAGACCACTACAGGACATTGACTCAAATCGCAACCTCTTTCCACGACAGAGACGCATGTGACCAGGAGCACGCACACTCACGCACACGCACCATACACACGCAGAATACTAGTGTGACACAATAGTAATCATTGGTTTGTTTCTACCGTTGTTGTGTTCCGTGTGTGTGTGCGTGCGTGCGTAAGCGAGAGAGAGAGAGAGAGAGAGAGAGAGAGAGAGAGAGAGAGAGAGAGAGAGAGAGAGAGAGAGAGAGAGAGAGAGAGAGAAAGCGATTTTGGGTGTTCACCAGCGTGACTGGTGGGCTGCTTTGGTTTCAGCACCATGGACATCTCCCATACTGTCCTCGCGCCGTCCTCTATGGTAGATAGGCCTAATATGCCACTGGGCTAAGGAAGTGTTTTCTAAAGCAGCGTCGTTTGGCCAGCTCATTTTGCTCTGACCCAACAGCACAGATTTTAAGATATTTTAAAACATTATTTTTCTAAGTAATTAAGTGTTATTTTCACTTTATTTATAAACAATACATGGATGTTAGCTGGCCATCCTATTGATCTGTATCTGTTAATCCTGCTGTCAGGCCAAACGCGGTTCTACACTCAGTTCTGTTTTGATTTAACCTCTATATGTATAGTTATGGTCAGGTTTAGTATCTGGCTAGCTGGTCTGTACTAAAAAACCTACAGTTATCGACAACTTCAGGGTTAATGTCCATTCATTTTAAATAAGCACTATGTACATATGTAACTTTTTTGACCAAACATACTGAGATTTATTGAACTAGGTGTGTTAGTGCTGTGCTGGAACTAAAGTCTGCACGCCCTGTATCTCTCCAGGACTAAGCTGGAACTAAAGCCTCCATGCTCTGTATTTCTCCAGGACTAAACTGGAACAAAAGCCTGCACACCTTGTATCTCTCCAGGACTAAGCTGGAACTAATGCCTGCATGCCCTGTATATCTTCAGGACTAAGCTGAAGCTAAAGCCTGCATGCCCTGTGTCTCTCCAGATCTAGGGTTGGAATTAAAGCCTGCACGCCCTGCAGCACTCCTCTCCTTTCCTCCTCTTCTCTTCTCCTCTCCTTTTCTCCTCTCCTTTCCACCTGTTCTCCCCTTCTCTCTTCTCCTCTTTTCTCCTCTCCTCTCTTCTCTCATTTACATTTACATTTTAGACATTTAGCAGGCGCTCTTATCCAGAGCGACATTCAGGAGCAATAAGGGTGAAGTGACTTGCTCAAGGGAAAATGTACTCTCTTCTCCTGTCATCCACCTGAGACACTATTAGCTCTTTAAACCTGTCAAACTCTTGGGGCTTATTTACCTGTGATCCAGCATCTACATATAAATATTTTCTCATGCTTCTGTTCAAGAGTCCTGTTGATTGACTTGAGCTAAAATCCCTGTTCAGAGGATTCAAGCACACCCAAATATAATAACAGACATCTGTATAATTTTGACACTCTTTTCACAGTACCAGTCAAAAGTTTGGACACACCTACTCATTCAAGGGTTTTTCTTTATTTTTACTATTTTCTACAAGGTAGAATAATAGTGAAGACATCCAACTTTGAAATAACACATATGGAATCATGTAATAACCAAAAAAGTGTTAAACAAATCAACATATATTTTATAATTGAGATTCTTCAAAGTAGCCACCCTTTGCACATCTTAAATAAGCATGCCCCTTTCAAAAAATGTAGAACTAAGAACAGATATAGCCCTTGGTTCAGACTTGACTGCCCTTGACCAGCACAAAAACATCCTGTGGCATACTGCATTAGCATCGAATAGCCCCCCGATATGCAACTTTTCAGGGAATTTAGGAACCAATATACACAGTCAGTAAGGAAAGCAAAGGCTGGCTTTTTCAAGCATACATTTGCATCCTGTAGCACAAATTCCAAAAAGTTTTGGGACACTGTAAAGTCCATGGAGAATAAGAGCACCTCCTCCCAGCTGCCCACTGCACTGAGGCTAGGAAACACTGTCAACACCGATAAATCTACGATAATCAAAAATCTCAATTAGCATTTTTCTACGGCTGGCCATGCTTTCCACCTGGCTACCCCTACCCCGGCCAACAGCTCTGCACCCCCCGCAGCAACTGTCCCAAGCCCCCCCACTTCTCCTTCACCCAAATACAGATAGCTGATGTTCTGAAAGAGCTGCAAAATCTGGACCCCTACAAATCATCTGGGCTAGACAATCTGGACCCTCTCTTTCCAAAATTATCCACCGCAATTGTTGCAACCCCTATTACTAGCCTGTTCAACCTCTCTTTCATATCGTCTGAGATTCCTAATGATTGGAAAGCTGCCGCGGTCATCCCCCTCTCCAAAGGGGGTGACACTCTAGACCCAAACTGTTACAGACCTATATCTATCCTACCCTGCTTTTCTAAAGTCTTCAAAAGCCAAGTTAACAAACAGATCACCGACCATTTCAAATCCCACCATACCTTCTCCACTATGCAATCTGGGTTCCGAGCTGGTCATGGGTGCACCTCAGCCACGCTCAAGGTCCTTGTCACGATCGTGTGGAGAGACGGACCAAGGCGCAGTGTGATAAGCATACATCTTCTCTTTATTAACAACGAAGATGAAATAACACGACACGAAACACTACAACAAACTAACAAAAAAACAACAAACGATCGTGAAGCTATAATGAACTAGTGCACACATGCAACATAGAACATTGACATAGACAATTACCCACAAACACCTAAAGCCTATGGCTACCTTAAATATGGCTCCCAATCAGAGACAACAATAACCAGCTGTCTCTGATTGAGAACCAAATCAGGCAACCATAGACTTTCCTAAACAACTACACTCAACCATAGACAATTCTAAACACCTACACTGAACACAACCCCATCTACTCTATGAAACCCCCTCAACCATACAAACCACACTAGACAATACAAAAACACATACTAACCCATGTCACACCCTGACCTAACTAAAATACTAATGAAAACAAAGATAACTAAGGCCAGGGTGTGACATAACCCCCCCCTTAAGGTGCGAACTCCGGACGCACCAGCATAAAGTCTATGGGAGGGTTTGGGTGGGCGTCTGTCCATGGTGGCAGCTCTGGTACTGGTCGTGGTCCCCACCCCACCATAGTCACTACCCGCTTTCGTAGCCTCCTCCAAATGTCCACCCTCCAACTTAACCCCACTGGATTCAGGGGCAGCACCGGACTAAGAGGCAGCACCGGACTAAGGGGCAGCACCGGACTAAGGGGCAGCACCGGGATAAGGGGCAGCACCGGGATAAGGGGCAGCACCGGGATAAGGGGCAGCACCGGACTAAGGGGCAGCACCGGACTAAGGGGCAGCACCGGACTAAGGGGCAGCACCAGGATAAGGGGCAGCACCAGGATAAGGGGCAGCACCAGGATAAGGGGCAGCACCAGGATAAGGGGCAGCACCGTACTGAATGGCGGATCCTGGCTGGCTGGCTCTGGCGGATCCTGGCTGGCTGGCGGATCCTGGCTGGACGGCTCTGGCGGATCCTGGCTGGACGGCTCTGGCGGATCCTGGCTGGACGGCTCATGACTGGCTGACGGATCTGGCTGCTCATGGCTGGCTGACGGATCTGGCTGCTCATGGCTGGCTGACGGATCTGGCTGCTCATGGCTGGCTGACGGATCTGGCTGCTCATGGCTGGCTGACGGATCTGGCTGCTCATGGCTGGCTGACGGATCTGGCTGCTCATGGCTGGCTGACGGATCTGGCTGCTCATGGCTGGCTGGCGGCTCTGGCAGATCCTGTCTGGTTGGCGGCTCTGGCAGATCCTGTCTGGTTGGCGGCTCTGGCAGATCCTGTCTGGTTGGCGGCTCTGGCAGATCCTGTCTGGTTGGCGGCTCTGGCAGATCCTGTCTGGTTGGCGGCTCTGGCAGATCCTGTCTGGTTGGCGGCTCTGGCAGATCCTGACTGACGAATGGCTCTAGCGGCTCCTGACTGACTAACGGCTCTGACGGCTCGGGACAGACGGGCGGCTCTAATGGCTCGGGACAGACGGATGGCTCAGACGGCGCTGGGGAGACGGATGGCTCAGATGGCGCTGGGGAGACGGATGGCTCAGATGGCGCTGGGGAGACGGATGGCTCAGATGGCGCTGGGGAGACGGATGGCTCAGATCGGATGAGGCGCACTGTAGGCCTGGTGCGTGGTGCCGGAACTGGAGTCACCGGGCTAAGGACACGCACCTTCAAGCTAGTGCGGGGAGAAGGAACAGGGCATACTGGACCCTGGGAGCGCACATTAGGCCTAGTGCGTGGTGCCGGAACTGGTGGTACCGGACTGGGGACACGCATCTCAGGGCTAGTGCGGGGAGCAGCAACAGGATGCACAGGACTCTGGAGACGCACAGGAGGCTTGGTGCGTGGCGTAGGCACTGGTGGTAATGGGCTGGAGACACGCACCATTGGACGAGTGCGTGGAGGAGGAACAGGGCTCTGGAGACACACTGGAAGCCTGGTGCGTGGTGTAGGCACTGGTGGAACTGGACTGGGGCGGGGAGGTGGCGCCGGAAATACCGGACCGTGCAGGCGTACTGGCTCCCTTGAGCATTGAGCCTGCCCAACCTTACCTGGTTGAATGCTCCCCGTCGCCCGACCAGTGCGGGGAGGTGGAATAACCCGCACCGGGCTATGTAGGCGAACCGGGGACACCATGCGTAAGGCTGGTGCCATGTAAGCCGGCCCGAGGAGACGCACTGGTGGCCAGATAGGTAGAGCCGGCTTCATGGCACTTGGCTCAATGCTCAATCTAGCCCTACCAGTGCGGGGAGGTGGAATAACCCGCACTGGGCTATGCACACGTACAGGAGACACCGTGCGCTCTACTGCGTAACACGGTGTCTGCCCGTACTCCCGCTCTCCACGGTTAGCCTGGGAAGTGGGCGCAGGTCTCCTACCTGCCCTCGGCCCACTACCTCCTAGCCCCCGCCCAATAAATTTTTGGGTAGTACTCACGGGCTTCCAGCCTTGCCTCCGTGCTGCCTCCTCATATCGCCGCCTCTCTGCTTTCGCTGCCTCCAGCTCAGCTTTGGGACGGCGATATTCTCCAGGTTGAGCCCAAGGTCCCTTTCCATCCAATATCTCCTCCCATGTCCAAGAATCCTTGATGCCTTGCTCCTGTTGCCGCTTGTCACGCTGCTTGATCCTGTGGTGGGTAATTCTGTCACGATCGTGTGGAGAGACGGACCAAGGCGCAGTGTGATAAGCATACATCTTCTCTTTATTAACAACGAAGATGAAATAACACGACACGAAACACTACAACAAACTAACAAAAAAACAACAAACGATCGTGAAGCTATAATGAACTAGTGCACACATGCAACATAGAACATTGACATAGACAATTACCCACAAACACCTAAAGCCTATGGCTACCTTAAATATGGCTCCCAATCAGAGACAACAATAACCAGCTGTCTCTGATTGAGAACCAAATCAGGCAACCATAGACTTTCCTAAACAACTACACTCAACCATAGACAATTCTAAACACCTACACTGAACACAACCCCATCTACTCTATGAAACCCCCTCAACCATACAAACCACACTAGACAATACAAAAACACATACTAACCCATGTCACACCCTGACCTAACTAAAATACTAATGAAAACAAAGATAACTAAGGCCAGGGTGTGACAGTCCTAAACGATATAATATCCGCCATCGATAAAAGATAGTACTGTGCAGCCGTCTTCATCGACCTGGCCAAGGCTTTTGACTCTGTCAATCACCGCATTCTTATCGGCAGACTCAACAGCCTTGGTTTCTCAAATGATTGCCTCGCCTGGTTCACCAACTTCTTCTCAGATAGAGTTCAGAGTGTCAAATCGGAGGGCCTGTTGCCCGGACCTCTGGCAGTCTCTATGGGGGTGCTACAGGGTTCAATTATTTTGCCGACTCTTTTCTCTGCATATATCAATGATGTCGCTCTTGCTGCTGGTGACTCTCTGATCCACCTCTACACAGACGACACCATTCTGTATACTTCTGGCCCTTCTTTGTACACTGTGTTAACAAACCTCCAGACGAGCATCAATGCCATACAACACTCCTTCCGTGGCCTCCATTTGCTCTTAAATGCTATTTAAACTAAATGCATGCTCTTCAACCGATCGCTGCCCACACCCGCCCGCCTGACTAGCATCGTAACTCTGGATGGTTCTGACTTAGAATATGTGGACAACTACAAATACCTAGGTGTCTGGTTAGACTGTAAACTCTCCTTCCAGACTCACATTAAGCATCTATAATCCAAAATTAAATCTAGAATCGGGCTTCCTATTTCACAACAAAGCCTCCTTCACTCATGCTGCTAAACATACCCTCGTAAAACTGACTATCCTACCGATCCTTGACTTTGGCGATGTCATTTACAAAATAGCCTCCAACACTACTCAGCAAATTGGATGTAGTCTATCACAGTGCCATCCGTTTTGTCACCAAAGCCCCATATATTACCTACTACTGCGACCTGTATGCTCTCGTTGGCTGGCCCTCGCTTCATATTCGTCGCCAAACCCACTGGCTCCAGGTCATCTATAAGTCTTTGCTAGGTAAAGCCCCGCCTTATCTCAGCTCACTGGTCACCATAGCAACACCTACCCGTAGCAAGCGCAACAGCAGGTATATTTCACTGGTCATCCCCAAAGCCAATTCCTCATTTGGCCACCTTTCCTTCCAGTTCTCTGCTGCCAATGACTGGAATGAATTTTAAAAATCCCTGAAGCTGTAGACTTATATCACCCTCACTAACTTTAAACATCAGCTGTCAGAGCAGCTTACCGATCAATGCACCTGTACACAGCCCATCTGTAAATAGCCCACCCAACTACCTCATCGCCATATTGTTATTTATTTTTGCTCTTTTGCACCCCAGCATCTCTACTTGCACATCATCATCTGCACATCTATCACTCCAGTGTTAATGCTAAATTGTAATTATTTCGCCAATTTGGCCTATTTATTGCCTTTCCTCCCTAATCTTACTACATTTACACACACTGTATAGAGATTTTTCTATTGAGTTATTAACTGTATGTTTGTTTATCCCATGTGTAACTCTGTGTTGTTGTTTTTGTCGCACTACTTTGCTTTATCTTGGCCAGGACGCAGTTCTAAATGAGAACTTGTTCTCCACTGGCCTACCTGGTTAAATAAAGGTGAAATAAAATAAAATAAAAAATAAAACAATTCAGAAAATAATTGTAAAAATAAAGAAAAACCCTTGAATGAGTAGGTGTGTCCAAACGTTGACTGGTACTGTATATAAAATGGGTGTTTAATACTAATCCTGTAAAGGATGGGTCACACTACCCAGCATCACATTTTGTTCATTAATTAATTAATTAATTTGTTCATTCGTTCATTTTTATCATTCATTCATTCATTTATTTATTCATATTCACACGTGTGTTTTTAAGGTCTTACGTGTGTTTGTATGTTTCAGGTGCTGAGAGGACCGCCGTGACCGTGTTGTGATATTGACCTCTTTGTCCTCTTCAGATCTTTTTGCGGTCTGGGCTTGCTGTTAACACACCTCAACCCAGGAAGCCCTTACCCCAAAAAGCATCTGCAGTCGACCTTAGCATCACAAGCTATTCTCTACAATGTTATGGAACGCAAAGGCGCAGGTGTGTGTGTGTGTCCTAGTAAGCAAAGTTATGTTAAAAAGACATTGAAGTAATTTTGGAGAATACCTATTTTACAGATGTTGAAAATACTTATTTTTTTGGTTGTTGTACCATACATAATTTCAATAACATCTACATGTCAATGAAGAAAGCGTTATGTCAAGTTCAAAAGTTTTATTAACAAATAAAATAGCAAAATAGAGAAAAATTTAGATTTGGGTATGGAGTTATAATTATAATTATTTTAATTAAATTTAAATAAAATGTTAAAACATACAGTCTACCTGCAGTGAAGCCTCTCAACATTTACATTAAATTCCAGTCATCTAGCAGTGTCACGCCCTGGCCTTAGTTATCTTTGTTTTCTTTATTATTTTAGTTAGGTCAGGGTGTGACATGGGGGATGTATGTGTTTTGTATTGTCTAGGGGTTTTTGTATGTTTATGGGGCAGTGTCTAGTCTAGGTGTTTGTATGTCTATGGCTGCCTAGATTGGTTCTCAATTAGAGGCAGCTGTTGATCATTGTCTCTGATTGGGAACCATATTTAGGTAGCCATATTCATTGGGTATTTCGTGGGTTATTGTCTATGTTAGTTGCCTGTGTCTGCACTATTTGTTTATAGCGTTTCGTTCGTTTGTAGTTTGTTTAAGTGTTCTTCATTTTCGTCTTCAATAAATAGAAGATGTATTGTTATCACGCTGCGCCTTGGTCCTCCTCTCTTCCACCATATAACGATCGTGACAAGCAGACTCCCATCCAGAGCAACCCACAGGAGCAACCAGGGTCAACCGCCCCGCCCAAGGGCACATCGACAGATCCCCCACCCAGTCGACTTGGGGACCTGAACCAGTGACCTCTCCGCCACTGGGCCAATGCTCCCAACCGCCAGGCCACCCACTGCCCCCAATCATCCAAGATCACCCCACAGTCCCCCCTGAAAAACCTCCCCCTCCAAGCCACCATCCCCTTCCAACCCAACCAAAGCAACTACCCACCTGATGTGTCAGGTCCACCCACTGGGGAGCCAAGCATAGTCAATCAGAAGGATTTCTTCACCCACAAAAGGACTTTATTACAAACAGAAATACTCCTCAGCATCCCCCCTCCCCCTCCTCAGACGATCCCACAGGTGAAGAAGTCAGATGTGGAGGTCCTGGGCTGGATTGCTTACACGTGGTCTGCGTTGTGAGGCCGGTTGGATGTATTGCCAAATTCTCTAAAGAGAAATTAACATTCAATTCTCTGGCAACAGCTCTGTTGGACATTCCTCCAGTTAGCATGCTAATTGCACACTCCCTCAAAACTTAAGACATGTTAGGCATTGTGTTGTGTGACAAAACTGTACATGTTAGTGGCCTTTTATTGTCCTCAACACAAGGTGCACCTGTGTAATGATCATGCTGTTTAATCAGCTTCTTGATATGCCACACATGTCAGGTGGCTGGATTACCTTGGCAAAGGAGAAATGCTCACTAACAGGGATGTAAACAAATTTGTGCACATAATTTGAGAGAAATACGCTATTTTTTCGTATGGAAAATGTCTGTGATCTTTTATTTCAGCTCATGCAAAAGGGGACCAACACTTTGCATGTTGCGTTTATATTTTTGTTCAGTAGAAAAACAAAAGACATCAAGGACAATAAAAATGTAAACAGCAAGGCCAACTGTGTGTGTTTTTGTGCATGTGTGGCACTATTTACATGTATGTGTGTGTGTGCGTGCGTGTCTATGCATGTGCATTTGAATGCGAGTGTGTGCATGTGTACACACGTTCAAGCACTTGAGTGGCATCAGCCTCAAGCAAACAGGCATTGGATGTAGCAAAAGTTCCTTTTTAGTGTCTAAACTTTATTTTACTTTTTTTAAACTTAATTTTTTACTTTATGTTTGACCATCATTCTATCTGCCAGCCAGCAACTTCACTCCCACTTTTCTCCAGTTTCACATCCCAACCTTCGGTTTCCTTCAGCCCATCCCACCTATCTCTGCTGGCCACCCTCTTCTGATTTTAACGGCCATATACAGTATCTTTCAACTATGCTGTGTTTAACTTACAATTTTAATCTTTCTAGTCGAATAGAATCCACAGATTGTGAGTTGAAGATAAATAGTTTTACTATGAGTATTGGTATGTTAGCGATTGACTGACCAGGTCCCTCCAAATCTCCTAACAATACTATTCCTACGCTCAAGTTTAGAATAATGTTATGCTTTTTCAGCCATTCCTCAACCTGAGACCAGAAACAGGCTACCTGAGGATAATACCAGATTAAATGGCCTATTGATTCTGTACCCTCGCAACAAAATCAAATGAAAATGGTATACTTTCCTATTTATGCTATTTTTGTTCCTCTGCAAGTTTTTGTCCTTTTTGGTGTAGTGCTGTAATCAATTGTAATCCTGGATTGAGCAGACCTTCCCATAAATTTACGACAGCTCCATGAAAAACATAATTCTAGCATTCCAATTTACAATATCATTTGAAAAAAAATACCCTTCTCAAACATTGTTTCCATAAATCAACCAGTACATTTGAGTTCAACCATAATATTTGTTGTAGTATTTGTTCTCTCTTTTCTGAGGGATGAAATTGAAATTGTAACCAGATATGCATTGCTTGTTTGACAATGAGAGATACTTTGAACAAGGTTTCGAAATGGCAATTTGCACAAAGACAAGAAGGCCATTTTTAAACAAGGGATGAGATTTTCTTAGTAATCTACTTGAAAACCATTTTGAGTTCAAGTAAAACTTTTGTATAAGTGAAACTTTTATGGGGAGGTTTAGTGCTTTTATATTTAACTTTTTACTGCCGTGGGCTAAATCAGGGTGTGCGTGTGTGCGTGTGCGTGTGCGTGTGCGTGTGTGTGTGTGTGTGTGTGTGTGTGAGAGTAGAACGGGATGCTACAGGTAAGCATGTGAGAATGATGTCAGAGGGTTGTTTTGGTTGTCCAGTACAGTAGAACAGTGGTTCTCAAACCTCTCCACGGGGACCCCAGATGTTTCACAATTTTGTTGTAGCCCTGAATTAGCTCACCTGATTCACCTATTCAAGGGTTTGATGATTAGTTGACAAGTTGAATCAGGTGTGCTAGCTGTGGAATAGTTCAAATACATGGCAGACCTGGGAAAACAGATGAGTTTGTGCCATTAATGGATCAATGAAGAAAGAGCCAGTGTAACGACTATATAGCCTTTGCCCTTTTCTAGCACACTAGAGCCCCAGGTTCAAACCCTGTTGGTCACACCTGGGGGAGTAAAGCAAACCACCAGCCACTGTGGCTCCAGACGACCGGTTGCCCCTCCTGGACCTGATCTGACCAATATCTGTCTAATACCTGTGCTGAGGCCTTCAACAACTCTGGTCTAGTCCAGTAGATGGCAGCAAAACATCTGTTTTAGAACATGAACTAATTCTACATGGGAGAATCTTCCAGAAGGACAACCATCTCTGCAGCACTCCACCAATCAAGCCTTTATGGTAAAGTGGCCAGATAGAAGCCACTCCTCAGCAAAAGGCACATGACAGCCCGCTTGGAGTTTGCCAAAAGGCACCTAACGACTCTCAGACCATGAGAAACAAGATTCTCTAATCTGATGAAACCATGATTGAACTCTTTGGTCTGAATGCTAAGCGTCACGTCTGGAGGAAACCTGGCATCATCCCTATGGTGAAATATGGTAGTGGCAGCATCATGCTGTGAGGATGTTTTTCAGTGGCAGGGACTGAGAGACTGGTCAGCATCAAGGGAAAGTGGAACGAAGCTAAGTACAGAGAGATCTTTGATGAAAACCTGCTCCGGACCTCAGACTGGGGCAAAGGTTCACCTTCCAACGGGACAACCATCCTAAGCACACAGCCAAGACAACGGAGGAGTGGCTTGGGGACAAGTCTTTGAATGTCCTTGAGTGGCTCAACCAGAGCCTGGACTTGAACCCGATCAAACATCTCTAGAGAAATGAAAATACAGTTGAGGTCGGAAGTTTACATAGACCTTAGCCAAATACATTTAAACAATTTTTTTCTCAAATCCTGACATTTAATCCTAGTAAGAATTCCCTGTCTTAGGTCAGATAGGATCCCCACTTTATTTTAAGAATGTAAAATGTCACAATAATAGTAGAGAGAACGATTTATTTCAGCTTTCATTTCTTTCATCACATCCCCAGTGGGTCAGAAATGTACATACACTCAATTAGTATTTGGTAGTATTGCCTATGAATTGTTTAACTTGGGTCAAACGTTGCGGGTAGCCTTCCACAAGCTTCCCACAATAAGTTGGGTGAATTTTGGCCCATTCCTCCTGACAGAGCTGGTGTAACTGAGTCAGGTTTGTAGGCCTCCTTGCTTGCACGTGCTTTTTCAGTTCTGCCCACAAATTCTCTATAGGATGAGGTCAGGGCTTTGTGATGGCTACTCCAATACCTTGACTTTGCTGTCCTAAAAACCATTTTGCCACAACTTTGGAAGTATGCTTGAAGTCGTTGTCCATTTGGAAAACCCATTTGCGACCAAGCTTTAACTTCCTGACTGATGTCTTGAGATGTTGCTTCAATATATCCACATCATTTTCCATCCTCATGATGCCATATATTTTGTGAAGTGCACCAGTCCCTCCTGCAGCAAAGCACCCACAACATGATGCTGCCACCCCCGTGCTTCACGGTTGGGATGGTGTTCTTCGGCTTACAAGCCTCCCCCTTTTTCCTCCAAACATAACGATGGTCATTATGTCCAAACAGTTCTATTTTTGTTTCATCAAAGCAGAGGACAATTCTCCAAAAAGTACAATCTTTGTCCCCATGTGCAGTTGCAAACTGTAGTCAGTCTTTTTTATGGCGGTTTTGGAGCAGTGGCTTCTTCCTTGCTGAGCGGCCTTTCAGGTTATGCCGATATAGGACTCGTTCACTGTGGATATAGATACTTTTGTACCTGTTTCCTCCAGCATCTTCACAAGGTCCTTTGCTGTTGTTCTGGGATTGATTTGCACTTTTCACACCAAAGTACGTTCATCTCTAGGAGGCAGAACGCGTCTCCTTCCTGAGAGGTATGACAGCTGCATGGTCCCATGGTGTTTATACTTGCGTACTATTGTTTGTACAGATGAACGTGGTACCTTCATGCGTTTGGAAATTGCTCCCAAGGATGAACCAGACTTGTGGAGGTCTACAATTTTTTTTCTGAGGTCTTGGCTGATTTCTTTTGATTTTGCCATGATGTCAAGCAAAGAGGCACTGAGTTTGAAGGTAGGCCTTGAAATACATCCACAGGTACACCTCCGATTTACTCAAATGATGTCAATTAGCCTATCAGAAGCTTCTGAAGCCATGACATCATTTTCTGGAATTTTCCAAGCTGTTTAAAGGCACAGTCAACTTAGTAAACGTCTGACCCACTGGAATTGTAATACAGTGAATTATAAGTGAAATAATCTGTCTGTAAACAATTGTTGGAAAAAATACTTTTACCATGCACAAAGTAGATGGCCTAACCGACTTGCCAAAACTATAGTTTGTTAACAAGAAATTTGTGGAGTGATTGAAAAACGAGTTTTAATGACTCCAATCTAAGTGCATGTAAACTTCCAACTTCAACTGTAGCTGTGCAGCGACGCTCCCCATCCAACCTGACAGAACTTGAGAGGATCTGCAGAGAAGAATGGGAGAAACTCCCCAAACACAGGTGTGCCAAGCTTGCAGCGTCACACCCAAGACTCAAGGTTGTAATCGCTGCCAAAGGTGATTCAACAAAGTACTGAGTAAATACTTATGTGAATGTGATATTTCCATTTGTTTCCATTTTAGAATAAGGCTGTAACGTAAAACAAAATGTGGAAAAAGTCTGAATACTTTCCGAAGGAGCTGTGGATTTATTGCACCCGTAACTGAGATGGTTTTTCCAGTTTATAATATTTAGGGGAAGAGATGGGCAACAGGTGGCCCGCGGGACCCGTGAAATAAAATAGTAGAATACAGAAGGTGCAACTTAGAAATTTGGTTGTGCATCAGAATTTGTTCTCTTGTTATGTCAGTCACTGACAGTGAGTCAGCTATCTAGCCAGCTATGTAAACTTGTAGTGATCGTGGTCAAATTACTGACCAGTGGGCCCCCATTAATTTTGTTATTCACTATCATTCAGATACAGTATCATATTAAAAACAGCAACATTTCTATCCACCTGTAATGCGTCTGTGTGTAGCTGGTGTAGATGAGTCAGGCGCAGGACAGCAGATAAGAGTAATGTACGCAATTTACTCAACAAATATACAATACACGTCAATAAATCCAAGGCCACACATAACGGACCGCAATGCAAGAAACAATCACTCACAAACAAACATGGGGGAACAGAGGGTTAAATAATTAACAAGTAATTGGGGGATTGTAACCAGGTGTGTAAGACAAAGACAAAACAAATGGAAAATGAAAAGTCAATGGCTAGAAGGCCGGTGACGTCGACCGCTGAACGCCGCCCGAACAAGGAGAGGGACCGACTTCGGCGGAAGTCGTGACACCACCCTATGGCAAAATGTGTAGAAATGAAGGAAATATGCTGTACAACTGCACATTTTTCTCTCCACCCAAAAATTGCACTTAGGGCCATCATAAGGCTAGGGCCGGCTCTGACGGCATGTGTGAGTATGGATGTGGGTATGCAGACCTGTGAGCCACTGCGGTCCCTCAAGATGAGTTCAGAAGTGTTTTGTGGCTCCCACCCCCCCATCAAAGTTTCCCATCCCTGATTTAGGTAGTCTCTGTAATCAATCTTCCCTACCCTGACAGTCATTCTGAATGTAGGTTGCGGGTGATTCAAAATTCCAAGTGATGGATATCCTTACTTTGGCTAGATTCCAATAGGAATTACACATCACTTTGCAAGCCAGCATAATATGACTTGCAGGCCTGATTTGGCCTGTAAACCAAGAGTTTCAGACCACTATGTTAGGGTATGAATAGGCCCTCAATGTCACGCCCTGACCTTAGAGATCCTTTTTATGTCTCTATTTTGGTTTGGTCAGGGCGTGAGTTGGGGTGGGCATTCTATGTTTTGTTCTATGTTGTCCTTTTCTATGTGTTTGGCCTGGTATGGTTCCCAATCAGAGGCAGCTGTCATTCATTGTCTCTGATTGAGAACCATACTTAGGTAGCCTGTTCCCACCTGTGTTTGTGGGTAGTTGTTTTCTGTCTCTGTGTCTGCACCAGACAGAACTGTTTCGTGTTGGTCTATTTTTGTTATTTTGTCTTAGTGTTCTGAGTTAAAATAAATATTAACATGGACACTTACCACGCTGCGTTTTGGTCCGATCTTGACTACTCTCCATCAGACGAAGAGGATCGTTACACTCAAAGAAAAGCCTTATGATTTACAGTATTTAACATATTGTGGTAAAGTGTTTCATTTTAAAAATATCATAAGATAAAAGGGTTCCTGGTAGAACCGTTCATAGAGTGTTCAAGGTAGAACCCTTCAAAGATAAAAGGGCTCTCGGTAGAACCATTCATAGAGGGTTCTAGGAAGAACCGTTAGATAATAAAAGGGTTCTTGGTAGAACCATGTAAAGAGGGTTCTCAGTAGAACCCTGTGTAAAGGGTTCTACCTAGCACCAAAAAGGGTTCCCCTATGGGGACAACCTGAAGAACCCTATAACTTTTTTTATGAGTGTACTTTCCAGTTTCAATAAAGGACAAAATTGCCTTATATCAGTTCTGTATTTCTAATTGTTTTCTTCATGTGCAGTTCATACTGGTAAACTTGGGTTTCAAAGTCCAATGCCAGAATAATCTATTTTTTTCTGCTCTGACACAATAGTTCTGGCTGTTTTTGTGTTTTGGCACAAAGGGTTCCAAAAGGTTTCTTCGGCTGACCCCATAGGATAACCCATGTTGGTTACAGGTAGAAAGCAGCCTTTTGGATTCCATGTAGAACCCTCTGTGGAAAGGGTTCTACATGGAACCCAAAAGGGTTCTACCTGGAACACAAAAAGGTTCTTCAAATAGTTCTCCTATGGAACCCTTTTTTCTGAAAGTGTACCACAGTGTTGTCTAGACAGCAGACTCAGTGTGTTGGTGATTTGATAGGACACTCAGGACTGTGAGCGTTACTCACCAGGGGGTCTCTTATATGGAACATCTATCCCTCCATCAGATGACCTACAGAGCTGAGCTAATTCAGAATTCCAAGAATGCCTCTGACTCATCCTGCCAAGTCTTGCTTTTGGGAATGCTTGGTTTTCCATGTTACTCCAGGCTGGCCACAGCCCTTCCAGTAATACACTATCTGTAGGTATTTCCATAAACTGCAGAAGTAGGTCAACTGGCTTTGTGTGTGTGTGTGTGTGTGTGTGTGTGTGTGTGTGTGTGTGTGTGTGTGTGTGTGTGTGTGTGTGTGTGTGTGTGTGTGTGTGTGTGTGTGTGTGTGTGTGTGTGTGTGTGTGTGTGTGTGTGTGTGTGTGTGTGTGTGTGTGTGTGTGTGTGTGTGTGTGTGTGTGCGCGTAACATTACCATCATGCTTTATGCATGAGGACCAGCAGTCCTCCGGTCAGGATAAGAGAGTGTCCCAACCCAAGACTGATCTTCTTCCAGCACACCACTTATACTCTTGTTCAACTCATTCTGGTCTAAATTGAAGATTATGGTTAGTTTGTTAAGTTGAATCAGTTGTGTTAGAGCTGGGCTGAAACAAAAACCTGCACCATCACACCATCTTACTTGCACAGCTTGCGCTCATGTCCAGCTCCATGCAGTCAAGCTTGTGATGTTTTTGATGGTTTCCCTGCAGTGACAGACTGGTTCTCTGCTGATCCTTCTCTGAGGAGTTGTAAAACAAAAGGAGATGAAGCTGAGCAACACTGGGCAAACACAACCAGTCAATTCATCATCCCGTTTCCCCATCATGATGGTAGGAAAACTGCCTTGGACATATTCATCACATCAATAGCTACGTTTACGCCAGGGAGTGTTACCCAACCTTGTTTTTATTTTATTGTCCAGCACTGCCTGACACTATCCAACACACTTACTGAGAAAGCAGGGGCACTTCCTGAATCAACAGTAGCAGCAGCCAATCACAACATTTAATTTCCAGTTAAACTGTGTGTGCCCGCAGCCCTGGTCAGATGCCCAGAGCTGTATCTCATTCCAGAGAGTTGGTCCCTTCATTTATCCTAGCTCCTTTACAGATCTGACAGACTGGATAGGTGGAAACAATAGTGCAAGGGGTATTTGAAGGGGTGCATGAGGCACCATCATAGAGCCAGCCTCTGTTGAAGACCATTGTCCACCTAAGAACTACATGTACATTAATTTTTTGTTTTGAATTGTCTTTGAGATTATCTGTATAATGAAAAGCGCAATATAAAATAAATATATTATTATGATCATGAGACTACATGACAAGTGAGATAAACATGAATAGATATTTATATATGTTTGTTCCAGTCATTATGTAATGTCATTTTCAATGTCAAGTTGACATCATCATTGATGTCATTTGACATATAGTTTAGTTGACATGACCTGTCATAGTAGTGGCATGTTAGGATACCTTTAGGGTCAGAGCTACATGATTACCTACATTGATTGACACACTGATACTTACTTGCATTATGTGAAAATTGGATTATAGTCCGCAAGATTTACATCAAGTGACAGGTGGGTATTCAAATGCGGTGAAGTTAGAAGCTATTGCCTACACAATCCAGTTCTGATTCCTGTTATTTTTTAACAGTGGAATAAAAAATAAAAAAATTGGAGTGAGATGCAGCCCAGAGTCTGTACTTTCAAGTCGAAGAGAGAAGTTGCACAAGACTGGATTTTCCATGCTTTGTTTTTATTTTAAAAAAACAATAACTTTATTCTTTATGATGGTATCATGTTCCTGATTAAAATACAGTCACTGGGTCTCAGTTTATTACCTTTCCCAGAACTATTTGACGTATAAGGTAAATGTTTTGAAGATATCCACCACATTTCTTTCATTCGGTCATTATCCCAGCTGGCATGGATTAAACCTGTTAAACGCTGAGAGGTTGTTTTGGATCTGGTATTTCATTTGAAAGCTACAGCCCTTGTCTTTTTGAAAAACACACTCAAATCGTACTGCTGGGAAGGTCATAAGAATCTTGAACAGTGACTCACCATCCAAACCAGATGCAGCTGGTTTCAAGTGTCCAATAGATGTAACGTGATATCTTACCGCAATCTAGTGGAAGATCTGGGAATCAGTTTGGGGATATATTTACATCAATGGATAGGTAGACTTCAGCATTCTCCTCATATACAGTACCAGTGAAATGTTTGGACACACATACTCATTCAAGGGTTTTTCTTTATTTTAAATATTTTATACATTGTAGAATAACAGTGAAGACATCAAAACTATAAAATAACACATATGGAAAAATATATTAACAAAAAAGCGTTAAACAAATCAAAATAGATTTTAGATTTTAGATTCTTCAAAGTAGCCACCCTTTGCCTTGATGACAGCTTTGCACACTCTTGGCATTCTCTCAACCAGCTTCATGAGTAGTCACCTGGAATAAATTTCAATTAACAGGCATTGTTAAAAGTTCATTTGTGGAATTTCTTTCCTTCTTAATGTGTTTGAGCCAATCAGTTGTGTTGTGACAAAGTGGAATATGGTGGAATACAGAAGATTGCCCTATTTGGTCAAATACCAAGTCCATATTATGGCAAGAACAGCTCAAGTAAGTAAAGACAAAAAACAACAGTCCATCATTACTTTAAGACATGAAGGTCAGTCAATACAGAAAGTTTCTTTAAGTTTCAAAGTTTCTTTAAGTTCAGTCACAAAAACCATCAAGCACTATGATGAAACTGGCTCTCATGTAGACCGCCACAGGATAGGAAAACCCAGAGTTCATTAGAGTTAACCTCTAATTCCTCCCAAACCCGGATCCGGGAGCACCCCCCACAGTAAAAAAGCTGACTAGCATAGCCTAGCATAGCGTCACAAGTAAATACTAGCATCTAGTCCCACAGGTCCCGTGTGGCTCAGTTGGTAGAGCATGGCGCTTGCAACGCCAGGGTTGTGGGTTCATTCCCCACGGGGGGACCAGGATGAATATGTATGAACTTTCCAATTTGTAAGTCGCTCTGGATAAGAGCGTCAGTTAAATGTAAATGTAAATGTAAATCTAAATATCATTAAATCACAAGTCCAAGACACCAGATGAAAGATACACATCTTGTGAATCCAGCCATCATTTCTGATTTTTAAAATGTTTTACAGGGAAGACACAATATGTAAATCTATTAGCTAACCACGTTAGCAAAAGACACCACTTTTTTTACTCCACCAGTTTTTTACTCCATCAGTAGCCATCACTAATTCGACCAAATAAAGATATAAATAGCCACTAACCAAGAAACAACTTCATAAGATGACAGTCTGATAACATATTTATTGTATAGCATATGTTTTTTTTGAAAAATGTGCATATTTCAGGTATAAATCACAGTTCTACATTGCAGCTGCAATCTGAAATAGTGCCGAAGCTGCCAGAATAATTACAGAGACCAACGTCAAATACCTAATTACTCATCTTAAAACATTTCTGAAAAATACACAGCGTACAGCAAATGAAAGCCCAACATCTTGTGAATCCAGCCAATATGTCAGATTTTTTAAGTGTTTTACAGCGAAAACACAATATAGCATTATATTAGCTTAGCACAATAGCCAGAAACACAAGCAATTTACCAGCAGCACAGGTTAGCGATCGTAACAATACAGCAAAAGATATATAATTTTGGACTAACCTTGATATACTTCGTCAGATGACAGTCCTGTAACATCATATTACACAATGCATATAGGTTTTGTTCGAAAATGTGCATATTTAGCAGCACAAATCGTTGTTATACAATGTGATCAGTGGCAACAGGTCATGCATTCTGGCCGGCGCCATCTTGGAAAGGCACCTAAGTTTACGATTATTTATCGATTAGATTGACTAAAAAATACAGGTTGGACAGCAAATGAAAGATGCATTAGTTATTAATGCAACCACTGAGTTAGATTTTAAAAATTAACGTTACTAGACATACAGTGTGCGTTACAGCCAGACTAGTGCCGCAATAACGGCGGACAAATGCGTTTACATTTTTCCACATAAATACGGAATAACATCATAAATAGTTCTTACTTTTGGACGAGCTTCCATCAGAATCTTGGGCAAGGTGTCCTTTGTCCAAAATAATCGTTGCTTGGTTGTAAAACGTCGTCTTCAACTTCGGAATTAGCAGCTAACAATAGCTATGTGGCCACAACATTCCCAAATCCCCAAAACGCAATACTAAGGAAATTCCGAAAATAGCAATATACTCGCATAAACTGATATAACTCGGTTTAAAATAACTTCGTTATGATGTTTCTAACACCTATATCGAATTAAATTACAGACGGATATAGCTAAGGCCAATAACTGAGCGTTTCAAAATGCCATCTTGAGGTCTTGCTTTGCGCAATGACGAACGACGAAAAGAGAGCGCACTTCGTTCCTTGGCCTTTTATAAGCTCTGAGAACTACGTAGACACTCCATTCCACTTCTCATTGGTTACTGACATCCAGGGGAAGGCGGGTGCAGTTCATGTCGACCCATAGGATACATACAGAGCTTTAAACTGATCTGAGAACAGAGCCTCGTTTTCAGACCTTCGCAGTTCCTGTCATGGATTTCGCTGCAGAAAGAGTTCTGGTTCACCCACAGACATAATTCAAACGGTTTTAGAAACTAGAGATTGTTTTCTATCCAATAGTAATAATAATATGCATATTGTACGAGCAAGAATTGAGTACGAGGCAGTTTAATTTGGGAACGATAAATGTCCAAGTTGAAACAGCACCCCCTGTAGTGTCAAGAGGTTTTAACTGCATCTCAGATTGCAGCCCAAATAAATGCTTCACAGAGTTCAAGTAACAGACACATCTCAACATCAACTGTTCATAGGCTAATTGCTGCAAAGAAACCACTACTAAAGAACATCAATAAGAAGAAGAGAATTGCTTTGGCCAAAAAACGAGCAATGGACATTAGACCGGAGGAAATCTGTTCTTTGGTCTGATGAGTCCAAATTTGAGCTTTTTGGTTCCAACCGCCGTGTCTTTGTGAGACACAGAGTGGGTGAACGGATGATCTCCGTATGTGTGGTTCCCACTGTGAAGCATGGAGGAGGAGGTGTGATGGTGTGGGGGTGCTTTGCTGGTGACACTGTCTGTGATTTATTTAGAATTCAAGGCACACCTAACCAGCATGGCTACCACAGCATTCTGCAGCGATACGCCATCCACTCTGGATTGCGCTTAGTGGGACTATAATTGGGTTTTCAACAGGACAATGACCCAAAACACACCTCTAAGCTGTGTAAGGGCTATTTGACCAAGAAGGAGAGTGATGGAGTGCTGCATCAGATGACCTGGCCTCAACAATCACCCGACCTCAACCCAATTGAGATGGTTTGGGATGAGTTGGACCGCAGAGTGAAGGAAAAGCAGCCAGCAAGTGCTCAGCATATGTGGGAACTCCTTCAAGACTGTTGGAAAAGCATTCCTCATAAAGCTTGTTGAGAGTTTGCCAAGAGTGTGCAAAGCTGTTCAGTGCAAATGGTGGCTACATTGAAGAATCTGAAATATAAAATATGTTTTGATTTATTTAACAATTGTTTGGATACTACATGATTCCATATGTGTTATTTTATAGTTTTGATGTCTTCACTCAATGATGTCTTCACTCATTTCTACTACAATGTAGAAAATAGTCAAAATAAAGAACAACCCTTGAATGAGTAGGTGTGTCCAAACTTTTGACTGGTACTGTATATATTATTCCTGTAAGACAAAAATGACGTTGCACAAGCCCTGTGCTTTCAAAATGTTTTGAGCATACCATTAGGTAAAGGATCTGACTTATTTCTATACTTTCTTTTTGGAACAGTAATTGGTGACATATTTTCTATAAAACTAAGACTTTCAAATCTCTTATTCCCCCAAGCTATGTTAACATTACCTCAATATTACCTAAAACACGTTCATTATAAAGAGCACCTTTCATCTCAGTTCTACCAGGTGACAGTATCTGAGGTTTATGCATTGCATACCTCTGCTACATTGCTAACACATTGGGTTAATCAGTGTTGATTGTCACAATAGTACAATATTGCATAACTCAAATCAAATCAAATGAAATTTCTCACATGCGCTGAATACAACAGGTAGACCTTACCGTGAAATGCTTACTAAATAAACTGAAGTGAAAAAAAGTATATATATGATCCTAGCCTAGAATTGGCTCTCCGGTACCACTTGCCGTGCGAGAGCAGAGAGAACAGTCTATGACTTGGGTGACTGGAGTCTTTGAACATTTTTGGGGCCTTCCTCTGGTATATATGTCTGGATGTCAGGAAGCTTGGCTGGGCCATACGCACTACCCTCTGTAGTACCTTACGTTCAGATGCCGAGCAGTTGCCATGCCATGCAACCGGTCAGGATGCTCTCGATGGTGCAGCGGTATAACTTTTTTGAGGATCTGGGGACCCATGACAAATCTTTTCAGTCTCCTGAGGGTGTGGTTGTGCCCTCTTCACAACTGTCTTGATGTGTTTGGACCATGATAGTTCGTTGGTGATGTGGACACCAAGGAACTAGAAACTCTCGATGTTAATGGGGGCCTGTTCGTCCCTCCTTAACCTGTAGTCCACGATCAGCTCCTTTGTCTTGATCACGTTGAGGGAGAGGTTGTTGTCCTGGCACCACACTGCCAGGTCTCTGACCTCCTCCTTATCCTCCTCCTCTCATCGTTGTTGGTGATCAGGCCTACCACTGTTGTGTCTTCAGCAAACTTCATGATGGTGTTGGAGTCGTGCTTGGCCATGCAGTCGTGGGTGAACAAGGAGTACAGGAGGGGACTAAACACTGTTCCCCAGTGTTGAGGATCAGCGTGGCAGATGTGTTATTGCCTACCTTTACCACCTGGGGGTGGCCTGTCAGGAAGTCCAGGATCCAGTTGCAAAGGGAGGAGTTTAGTCCCAGGGTCCTTAGCTTAGTGATGAGCTTTGTCGGCACTATGGTGTTGAATGCTGAGCTGTGGTCAATTAACAAAATTCTCACATAGGTGTTCCTTTTGTCCAGGTGGGAAAGGGCAGTGTGGAGTACGATTGAGATTGCATCATCTGTCAATCTGTCTGCACTTATTGATGAAGCTGGTGACTAAGGTGGTGTACTCCTCAATGCCATTGGATGAATCCCGGAACATGTTCCAGTCTGTGCTAGCAAAACAGTCCTGTAGCGTAGCATCTGCATCATCTGACCACTTCCGTATTGAGCGAGTCCTGGTACTTCCCGCTTTAGTTTTTGCTTGTAAGCAGGAATCAGTAGGATAGAATTATGGTCTGATTTGCCAAATGGAGGGTGAGGGAGAGCTTTTTATGCGTCTCTGTGTGTGGAGTAAAGGTGGTCTCAAGTTTTCTTCCCTCTGGTTACACGTGACATGCTGGTAGAAATGAGGAAAAACTGATTTAAGTTGGCCTGTATTAAAGTCCCTGGCTTATGGCCTTATACAGCTCATTGAGCGCGGTCTTAGTGCCAGCATCGGCTTGTGGTGGTAAATAGATAACTACGAATAATATAGATGAGAACTCTCTTGGTAGATAGTGTGGTCTACAGCTTATCATGAGGTATTCTACCTCAGGCGAGCAATACCTCGAGACTTCTTTAATATTAGACATCGCACACCAGCTGTTATTGACAAATAGACACACACTCCCGCCCCTCATCTTACCAGACGTAGCTGCTCTGTCCTGGCGATGCACGGAGAAGCCAGCCAGCTCTATATTATCCGTGTCGTCGTTCAGCCACATCTCAGTGAAACATAAGATTTGAGAGTTTTTAATGTCCCGTCATTAAATAAAAAGTCTTTGTCCAGTTCGAGGTGAGTAATCGATGTTCTGATGTCCAGAAGCTCTTTTTGGTCATAGGAGCCAGTAGCAGCAACATTATGTACAAAATGAGTTACAATTAATACGAAAAAACAAGCAAAACAGCACATCCTCTCTGGCGCCATTTGAACTTTGCCTGTAAATTACAACATTACAATGGCTGTTCTTCACTCCTCCCGGATTCCCACTTTCTGGACTATTAACATTTAGAGTATGTGTGTGAGGTATGTGTGTGACGTGTGTCCGAGGTATGTGTGTGACGTGTGTCCAGAGTTACAGTAAGTGTGTGAGGCCATTGGACATATTCCTACCCAGATTCCTGTGTGATTCCTGTTTACGCACGGAAAGCAACCCCTCCTCCCTCCCTCCGTCCCTCCCTCCTTCCCCCCACCCCGTCAGTGTCCCGAGAGACACAGAGAAAACAGAGAACTGGAAATGGAGATAAGTTCTCCTTTCTCTTTCTCTCTCGCTCTCTCTTTCTCAACTCTCATTTACTCTCTCTCCCTCTAAACCTACTCTTTCCCTCTCTCTCCCTCTCTCTCATTCAACTCTCTTTTACTCTCTCTCTCTCTCTCAAACCCTCTCTCTATCTTGCTCTTTCTTTCTCTCTCTGTCTTGCTCTCTCTCAACTCTCTTTTACTCTCTCTCTCTTCACTTCCTGTGTTCCAAACACAGACCTGTGTCTAAACATACCACTGCTGGCTTGCATACTGCATACCACTGCTGGCTTGCTTCAGAAGCTAAGCAGGGTTGGTCCTGGTCAGTTCCTGGATGGGAGACCAGATGCTGCTGGAAGTGGTGTTGGAGGGCCAGTAGGAGGCACTCTTTCCTCTGGTCTAAAAAAAAATATCCCCCAGTGTAGGGTGCTGTCTTTCGGATGGGACGTTAAATGGGTGTCCTGACTCTCTGAGGTCATTAAAGATCCCATGGCACTTATCGTAAGAGTAGGGGTGTTAACCCTGGTGTCCTGGCTAAATTCCCAATCTGGCCCTCAAACCATCACGGTCACCTAATAATCCCCAGTTTACAATTGGATCATTGTTCCCCCTCCTCTCCCCTGTAACTATTCCCCAGGTCGTTGCTGCAAATGAGAACGTGTTCTCAGTCAACTTACCTGGTAAAATAAAGGATAAATAAATAAAATAAACAAAAAATTGTCCTGAACATCAAATATATAACTATTTCACAAAAGTGTTCCCAGAACATATACAGCCCTAACAATTAGAGCAAAATTAATGGGAAGTAATGATGTTGTTAAGGGGTGGAGAAGATTGTGCTTGCGTGCATCCGTGCGTATGTGCGTGCATAAATACCTATGTGTTTGTGCGTATGTTTTGGCATCTCTGGTGAAATGATATCAGAGTGATCACTCCACTTTCTCAGATTGGGATTCTAGACTGTTTCCTCAGACTGGACTGGTTGGACTGGTAGGGCTGTGACCAGAAAGGCTGTGACCAGTAGGGCTGTGGTCATTAGGGCTGTGACCAGGGCTGCTGTAATAGTGTCCCTGGGACCACCAGGGCTGTATGACCAGAGTTCTGGCACCATAACAGTGTCCCTCAAGCGGTGCTATAATCAGACCCTCCAGTCATCAGACACTGATCTGCTCCCTCCTGTCCCCATGTTCTGGGTGTTGCAGTACTCAATCACCCTGTAATGACATTAACCGTTTCTCTCGTACGAATCAATGAGACATGCATCGATGAGATAGGGACCAGCCTAATGGTGACAGACACTCACGTATTGTAGTCACACACACACACACACACACACACACAGACGTATGGATATGAGCTCGTGGGCCAGGGAACACCCTACTTTTCAAACACGTAAATGTTCCATCCACAGAGAGATGAGACAGAGAACAGGGAGGCAGTGACAACCTCTGACAGATTACCACACAATCAGCAAATACACAACATATCTGTGTGTATGTGTGTTATGTTTTGAACCTGCCTGCCTACCATACCAGGGGACTCTTGGGTAGAGGTTTGTGGGGGGGAGAGGTTTGAGTAAGGGGGGGATGCAGGCGAGGTGAGGGTGAGTAAGAGATGAGTCAACTGCCCTCAGCTATAAGAGAAGCCCTGATGGAGCCTGGGAGTGACACATACACAAACCCTAAGAGGTAAGATACACTCTCCACTCTCCTCTACACTTCCTTTTTTCACTCTCTCCATCTTACCTCTATCATTCTCTATAACACTTTCACTCTTTCTCTGTCTATTATCCTTTCTCATTTCTCTCTCTCTCTCTGTTGTGTTAGTATGTGCTACCGATATCATATGTATAGATTTGAGCAGGTGATGTGGTTAAACTTTATCTTGTCTGTACTGCATGGTTTGGTTTGATTGTCTTTCATGAAGTGACGTGCCAGTTATTTTAAAATTTACTTTTTACTTTAAAAAAAGTTCCTTTAAACTTTAGAGAAAATTTGAAAGGAAGCATGTGGAATATTCAGCAAGCCAAGTAGATCAGATAAACCTGATCGACTGATTTCTGTCTGTTTTCAGTAGGATGGGGGTAGTACAGTGAGTCTTATCTGTAGTCTATTTATCAGAGGGCAGGCTGTTCTCTCTAAGTGGGGATTTCACCGCTGACCCTCTGCCAAATATTGATTTGTCTAAAACAAACATTCATCTCCAACCAAAACATTACATTGAAGTTTAGACTTTAAATATTATCAGATGTATATTATTAAAGTGGATAATTGTATGTGTGCTCCACAACAGACCACAGTAGAACAACCTGCTTATGTATATATTCTCTCTTACAGGAGTACCCGTGCTGTTCTTTATATAAACACAGAGAAACCACCAGGTTCTAGACACAAACCTGCACACATATTGACACAGGTACACACGTTCAGGCACATACGCCCATTCATCCAGACTACAGATATGGACTGCTCCATGGCCCTCCTGTTGTCCTCTCTGTTGGCTCTGTTCAGCGTGGGGGCGGGAGCTTCACTCTCATTGCATGTAGTGAGGACCAAGGTCAAAGACCTTGCTCAAACCATGGTGATTAGGATCAAAAAGGTAATCAACCAATCTATCAATCAGTCATCCAGTCAGTCAATCATTAGTGGACTGATTTATGCAGTCTTTAGCTTGTTGACGAATTAAACAAAGTAACAGCATGTATAGCTTACATTAATTGTATATTAATCACATTTCTCTCTTCCTCCAGCTGGATATATCTCCTAACCTAATCGAGGGCATGGACCCTTTTCTCCCTGCAGCTGCAGTAGATCAGCATATAGAAAGTCTGCCTTCCATAGTGGAGACCATGGGGTTCTACCAGGATCTACTGCTCTTCCTAGACTGGGCAGACCTCAAACAGCTGGTGGAAGACACCTCCACTATGAGGGGTCTGCTGGAGAACTGGATGATATCACGCTGCCCAGGCCACCAGCAGAAACAGACAGGAGAGGGAGGGCTGTCAGAGGCTCTGAAAGACACTACCAGGAAGTATGGTCTGAGTGTGGGTCCAGTTGCGCTAAACAGACTCAAGGGCTACCTCGGTCGGTTACTACTGAACCTGGATCAGCTGAATTACTGTTACTAATGTTGATCATCACTGAGCAACTGAACTCAGATCAGTTTGTGCCATGCTGAACAACTGTTACTGACAGTGACTGTCACTGAGTAACTGAACTATGATCAACTCGTGATCTGCTGAAATCCTAGAATGAGTTGAAGCAAGACTGGACAGTGGGGTCATAGTGTCTGAAGATTCTCCAAAATGTAGGTCATCCCACTGTCACCATCTCCCGCTAAGTTATTAAGACATTTTATATTGTATTATTTAGACAAGGACTGTATCTTTATTTATATTTATTTCTATGAAGAAGAGAAAAATAAGCAGCTTTGTTTTGTAGCATTATACACCCGTCAGTCAGTGGCACAGGGGGAAGTGTTTACTAAGCATTGAATCAGCTGTATTGCAGAATGTACACACACACGTTGCGTAATGCTGCCTGCTCCAGGGAGGACTAGACTGCATGTGTGTAGTGATGTCATCATACTCACAGAGAGGTTTTCCTGAAAGCTAAGACAGCCTCTGCCAGGAAACCAGATGTTTTGATGTTAGAGCAGTGACAGAGAGGGAAGGAGGGGAGAGAGGGGGGGGCGAGATCAGTTCTCAATGACATTCCAAGATGGATTCTCAATGACAACGTTACATTGCATTCAGATAGAAATGCATTGTATAGAACACATGATTGTCTATCCTGAAGAGCAGTGAGTCATGTCAGCTCTATTTCATTACATTTCTATATACAATGTTCTGAATATTATTCCTCACTGAACACATCCCAACTCATTCTCTTCTTAACAGTATTAGCACTTATGCCAGCAGCATACCATCATGCATCCCACTGTTGGCTTGCCAATGAAGCTAAGCAGGGTTGGTCCTGGTGGGTTGTTGGATGAGAGACCAGATGCTGCTGGAAGTAGTGTTGGAGGGCCAGTAGGAGGCACTCTTTCCTCTGATCTGAAAAAAAGATCCCAGGGCAGTGATTGGGGACATTGTCATGTGTAGGGTGCCATCTATTGGATGGGATGTTAAACAGGTGTCCTGACTATCTGTGGTCAGTAATAGATCCCATAGCACTTACTGTAAGAGTAGGGGTCCTGGCTAAATTCCCAATCTGGCTGTCTAATATGCCATCTAATCATACCCAGCTTCTAATTGGCTCATTCCTCTCCCCTATAATTATTCCCCAAGTCGTTGCTGTAAATGAGAATGTGTGCTGAGTCAACTCACCTGGTAAAAAAAAATATTTATACTGTACTATATTTTATGTAACTTTTTAATCTTGGATGATATGAAAAACTCTATTTAATAAAATGGTTTCCTTTTCTATTATTCTGTTTTTATCAGTCTTCCTTCATCAAATGAATCCTTTGATACACATAGGGCCCGACATAGGGCCTGATCCTACACACTTCTCAGCAGTTGGTATTCAGACTTACCTTATGCAGCTGAGTAAATGGCTTTGCATGCGTGGTTCCCTTGAGCGCTCTGAATACATTTTATTAAACAGCTGAAAACCCTCTCACTTGCTGGCCAACAGATGTTCTCTTGGAGTTTTCATTCAATAGGGTTTTCATTACGTTTATCTAAAGCCATCCCTTTAAATTGAGTGTACCTTTAATTCGAATTTTCTCGACAAACTCACTGGAACATGTGGAGAGTATTATCCAGAATATTAAGGATCAATGAAAGAAAGACATGTAACACATACTTTTATCTCCTTTTCAGCAACAATTGGTAGATTTAAAAATACTGTGATCTTGTAGATTATTTAGGGTTAGGAAAGTATTTATGAATAATATTTTTTTTAAATAGGTTTGGAGAGACTTTACGCACAAAATATATTGATGAATGAAAAAATGTATCCTGAAATTTGCCATATTCCATGAAATATTGGAAGGTGAGAAAACTGTACAATATGGTCCTATAAATCTACCCTAATAATCCTCACTAATCATGAAACTGTGATGACAATGGTCCAGTCTAAAGTGAACTGTGCTCCAGGCTCCAGGTTTAAACTGTGACAACTGTGGGAAGCATTGCAGTCAACATGGGCCAGCATCCCTGTGGAACGCTTTCGACACCTTGTAGTATAACGATACAGGTGGAGACCCAGAAGCAGACACAGGAGGCAGATGGTTAGAGTCTCTGATATTTATTACAATCCAAGGGGCAGGCTAGAGACAGGTTGTGGACAGGCAAAAGATCATAAACCAGGTCAGAGTCCAGGAGGTACAGAGTAGCAGGCAGGTTCAAGGTCAGGGCAGGCAGTATGGTCAGGCAGGCGGGCACAGAGTCAGGGCAGGCAAAGGTCAAAACCCAGAGGACTAGAAAAACGGAGATAAGGAAAAAGCAGGAGCACGGAAAAACCACGCTGGTTGACTTGACAAGACAAACTGGCAAAAGAAAAACAGAGAACACAGGAATAAATACCCGGGGACTAATGGGGAAACAGGTGACACCTGGAGGTGTGTGGAGACAATCACAAAGACTGGTGAAACAGATCAGGGCGTGACATGTAGTGTATGCCCTGACGAATTGAGGCTGTTCAGAGGGCAAAGGGCATGCAACTAAATATTAGGAAGGTGTTCCTATTGTTTTGTACACTCAGCATTTTCGGCAATAATTAGGACTAGGCAAAGTGATCGTGTAATGCGAAAATTCAATTAAAAGTATTACCATTGCCACATTTGATGTACAGTCACATTCACCCATCATTTGCAACTTCGTCAATTAGCGTCATCACTAGATTTCCTTTGCAATACCTCAGACTTTCATGATTACCAGCTGAGATACTTTTATGAGTTGATTTTACTCCTGGCTCAGAGTTTGTCTGGGCAATGTCTAACATAATCCTAAAACCTACATGTCCTAAATGATTGCACAACTTGTAATACATTAGCCTAATATGATCCACTATTGCCAGCTATCCTTAGGAACAACCACACAAACGTGGCAGAGGAAAGAAATGTAAACAAGCAATGTGGAATGATGCAAAATGTACGGAAACTAACACTGAAGTCAGTAACAGTTATAAATGTATGTGGGTATTGTTCAATCCTATACTTACAACTTGTGCTAAGTTAGGATATTATACTGAATTAAATCAACCAGACTCAGAGTTAACTTCAACATGTCTTTACTCCATCACTGTGTGTAACATGCCCCCCCCCCCACTACTTTACTGATGTGGTGACATCATGTATCACATCAATACACGACATCCCCCCTTTACTTGGATATGAACTTCGATGTCAACATGACATACACAACACTCCTTCTTTCCCTGTATAGCAACCTTTGTGTTACCAATAAATAACTTAAATATGTTCAATATCTTATTATTTCTGTTCTCCTAATGGACTTTCCTTTTTAAGCTTACTTCTAAGCAAAACAAAAGTGTTAATATCATCTATTTATTTAGATTTTTTTGTAACAAAACATTCTGCACATTTTTCACAACATAACTCCTTCAGAGTCTTCGCATTAGTCTTTTGTACTTGTCCTTTTTCAGTTTATACTGGTTTTCTTTACCTCTTGCCGTGCAGGATAATTATTTAATGACAACAGTGGCGACCCGTCATTCAGGGCAGGTGGGGCAGAGTCCGTTTTTGGGGGGGGGCTTGCCTGTCTTGCATGTTATTTTGGGATTAATACGTGTCACATCAGTTTACAAACAATGTAAAAAAAAAAATATGTAAGGGCTGTCGCTCTCCTCATCCTCGGACGAGGAGAGGAGAGAAGGATCATCAGACCAAAATGCAGCAGTAGGGAAATAGGCCATCTCTTTATTATTAACGACGATGGCAACACGAAACAAAACACTTTCAAATATACAAAACAAGAAAACGACGTTGACGAAACCTGAACATAAACTTACATAACTAAACGTAAACTCACGGACAGGAAACAGACGACATCAAAATAAACGAACAGCCAAACAGTCCCGTATGGTACATACATTCGACGACACAGGAGACAATCACCCACAAACAAACAGTGAGAACACCCTACCTAAATATGACTCTTAGAGGAGAACGCAAAACACCTGCCTCTAATTAAGAGCCATACCAGGCAACCACAACCAACATAGAAACAGATAACATAGACTGCCCACCCAAAACACATGCCCTGACCTAAACACATACAAAAACAACATAAAACAGGTCAGGACCGTTACAATATATATATATATATATATCATTGAGTTAATAAAGCCACATTCAGACACGGTGTCTTTTTTGTTTTTTTGAGTAAGGCAGCTCCAAAATGCTTTGTGGTGGTGGGGCAAGCCAGCAGAATACGAAAAGCGTTGCGCCGTGATTGGCTCAGTGTTCTGTCACTCATGGGGACACTATGTCATACGTCACCGCCAAGTCTAAGGGCAGAGCTAAAAAATTCAAGCCCCTTGGGTCCTGCCATAGAGTTACATTACAAGTACCCATCCGAGAAGGCTCAATGTTATTGGCCATATATAAAATGCAGTCAAATCACGTTATATCTACAGTAGCTTTCTTAAATAGCAGTCATCGTGAATCAAGTCGAAAATCTACTAGCAAATCCTTTTTATAATGAAGAGAAATTATAGATAAAACGTATCGGTGCTCATTGGCCATAAACATTACACAACAAGTTGGAAATCGTAAAGCAATCACTAGCCTGCTATTCAGTGGATGGATGTTTATTTTACCTTTATTTAACTAGGCAAGTCAGTTAAGAACAAATTCTTATTTTCAATGACGGCCTAGGAACAGTGGGTTAACTGCCTTGTTCAGGGGCAGAACGACCCTGTGGTCCCAAGTCTAAATCGGGAACTCCAGCCTCTTTCTACAGTTACGACCTGAAGATCACTGACGTCATCATGATTCAAAAAAATGTTTCTCTGATTTCCCATTTGTCTTGAAAGCACCATAAATCCAGAGATGACAAACTTTGCCCACGAAGGACCGTCGTGCCACCTTTCTGTTCAAGTGAGCACAGCACAACAAGGTGCGTCCAAAAATGTCTTGTATGCTGCTGCATAAATTATGTAATATGCCAGGGAGATATGTATACCAGGGAGATATGTATACTGAAAGTAATTCTAAGTGTCTGTTGTGTAGAAAGCTGTTAGTAGCCCACGTGCCTCAGCCTAATCATTTGATCTATTTTCACCTCTTCAATTCACCTACTGTTCTGACTTGGTGGTGCACATGTAGCCTATAACCTGTTTTTGAGAAATGTAACCATCGAATATTGTAAGTGCTTTCATTGTCTGCTTATATGCTCCTTTTATTTATCCTACGGTTCTGACTTGGTGTACAAGGAGAACACTGTAAGAACGGCCCATGTCCTGAATTCTATCACTGTACATTTCAAAAGTACTGAACAAATAGTTATATTGACTACGTCCTTCCTAGCTCACTCATTATATGTCTTAATCGAAATTACGGATTGCCTCTTATCCGCTTGTCATCCCCTTATGACATAGTTTTTACATCTCATTTGTCAGTAGAAACCACATTCGTTTAAGCAAGTCAGCCATGTTTTTTTAAAAGGCAGTAAATGAGGCAGAATGAACAGTTTCGCTGCCAGACAAGGCTCTGCTAATAGTCAGTTGTAGCAGTGGTAAGGTGTTGGGACTGCTGTTGGGACTCTGCGGTTGGGACAGCTTTATGTAGGCCCTAACAGTTAGTGGGCACCGTTTGTCACCGTTATAGTGCAAATAATGTATTGTTTAGTGTTGTGTTGTGTATTGGCTTTGCTGGCACGCATCCCACTTTTAGTTTTTTTGCCCCACCAAGATTTGCATGCTAAAATCGCCACTGAATGACAAAGTCTGTTTACTTCTGTGGCAGTTTCATTTGTCTGTGATGCCTGACTGGCTTGGGTGTCTGAGGTCTTTGTGGTGATCCCTCACAGATAGTCTCTATGTAATGTCACAGAGTAGCACTATGTTCCACAGTCTCTTTCAGTCCTTTGGTTGTGGATCTGGCTCATCAATTGTATTTTTCATCACAAATGTCATATTCCTGGAATACTTGGCTGGAGATTGAACAAACACATTGTTTCCCTCCTTACTGACCACAGTGTGCGGTGTCTCGTTGAAGGTTGTTGTGAACTTTTCTGTTGTCCTGTTTTAGGAGAACCTGGTCACCGATGTCCACGTCCGAGTGTTTGGCTCTGCGATGGTTGTCTACATAGATCTTGGATTTCCCTTTCTGCTCTGAATCACAGTCCCATGTTTCCAGGTCACTCTGTTGTGTAGCTATATCCGGAAGTTTCCCCCTCATTTTCCTTTTTAAAAGGAGCTCCGCTGTGCTCCTTCCCGTGGTAGAGGGATCAATGGACCGTCAGACAGTCACGTACTTGTGTAGCTCCCGCTTCCAGTCCAGTCCCTCAGCTTGTGCAATGCAAATCCGTTTCATAAGTGAGGCATTTTGCCACTCCACTTCACAATTTGCCTGTGCCCATTTTGGCATAGTTTTTACATGCTGTATCCCATTTTCCTGGCAGAAGTTCTGGAACTGGGATGACATGTACTGTGGGCCACAATCAGATCGATTGTTAATGGTAGACCATGATGACTGAAAACAGTCTCCAGACTATCTATCACCTTTTCTGCAGTAGTAGATTGCATGATATCATATTCATAATATCTGCTGTAGTAGTATCGATCAGTGGTGATGTCCTGCCACGGCCCATCAGGTAGTGCTGGGGGTCTCAGCGGTTCTGGCATAACTGGTCGCGCTACAATCTGACAACCATGGCATGACGTGTCTCTCTGCAGCCGTGTCCATGCCCGGCCACCATACTTTACTCCTGAGATGTTGTTTTGTGCCTACAATGCCCCAATGTCCCTGGTGAGCGAAGGCTAGAGACCGACTGTGGCAAAACAATGTGTGTTCCCCTTAGGATTAATTAATTACACACAGTTAATTTGCTATAACACCCACTCTGAATAGAATTTCTCACATCACTTAGCTCTTCATCTGTAGCTGATGCTTCCTCCACTTCCCAAATCAAATGTTATTTGTCAAATGCGCCGAACACACCAGGTTTAGACCTTACAGTGAAATACTTACTAACAAGCCCTTAACCAACAATGCAGCTTTAAGAAAAATAAGTGTTAAGTAAAAAATAGATAACAAATTTTGGGTGGTTGAAATAATTAAAGAGCAGCAGTAAAATAACAATAGCAAGGCTATACACAGGGGGTACCAGTACAGAATCAATGTGCGGGGCACCGGTTAGTCGAGGTAATTGAGGTAATATGTACATGTAGGTAGAGTTAAAGTGACTATGCATAGATAATAAACAGAGAGTAGCAGCATCATAAAAGAGGGGGGGGTGCAAATAGTCTGGGTAGCCATTTCATTAGCTGTTCAGGAGTCTTATGGCTTGGGGGTAGAAGCTGTTAAGAAGCCTTTTGGACCGCGACTTGGCGCTCCGGTACAGCTTGCCGTGCGGTAGCAGAGAGAACAGTCTATGACTATGGTGGCTGGAGTCTGACAATTTTTAGGCCTTTCCTCTGACACCGCCTGGTGTAGAGGTCCTGGATGGCAGGAAGCTTGGCCCCAGTGATGTATTGGGTCATACACACTGCCCTCTGTTGTGCCTTGCAGTCAGAGGCCGAGCAGTTGCCATACCAGGCAGTGACACAACCAGTCAGGATGCTCTCGATGGTGCAGCTGTAGAACTTTTTGAGAATCTGAGGACCCGTGCCAAATCTTTTCAAGTCTCCTGAGGGAGAATAGACTTTGTCGTGCCCTCTTCACGACTGTCTTAGTGTGTTTGGACCATGATAGTTTGTTGTTGATGTGGACACCAAGGAACTTGAAGCTCTCAACCTGCTCCACTACAGCCCTATCGATGAGAATGGGGTCGTGCTCGGGCCTCCTTTTCATGTAGTCCACAATCATCTTCTTTGTCTTGATCACATTGAGGGAGAGGTTGTTGTCCTTGCACCACACGGTCAGGTCTCTGACCTCCTCCCTATAGGTTGTCTCATTGTTGTCGGTGATCAGGCCTACCACTGTTGTATCATTGGCAAACTTAATGATGGTGTTGGAGTCATGCAGTCATGAGTGAACAGAGAGTACAGGAGGGGGCTGAGCACGCACCCCTCAGGGGCCCCCGTGTTGAAAATCAGTGTGGCGGATGTGTTGTTAACTACCCTTACCACCTGGGGGCGGCCTGTCAGGAAGTCCAGGATCCAGTTGCAGAGGGAAGTGTTTAGTCCCAGGGTCCTTAGCTTAGTGATGTGCTTTGAGGGCACTATGGTGTTGAATGCTGAGCTGTAGTCAATGAATAGCATTCTCACATAGGTGTTCCTTTTGTCCAGGTGTGAAAGGGTAGTGTGGAGTGCAATAGAGATTGCATCATCTGTGGATCTGTTGGTGCGGTATGCAAATTGGAGTGGGTCTAGGGTTTCTGGGATAATGGTGTTGATGTGAGCCATGACCATCCTTCCAAAGCACTTCATGGCTACAGACGTGAGTGCTACGGGTCAGTAGTCATTTAGGCAGGTTACCTTCATGTTCTTGGGCACAGGGACTATGGTGGTCTGCTTGAAACATGTTGGTACTACAGACTCAGTCAGGGACAGGTTGAAAATGTCAGTGAAGACACTTGCCAGTTGGTCAGCGTATGCTCTGAGTACACGTCCCGGTTATCCCCGCGGCCTTGTGAATGTTGACCTGTTTAAAGGTCTTACTCACATCTGCTACGGAGAGCGTGATCACAGTCGTCTAGAACAGCTGATGCTCTCATGCATGTTTCAGTGCTACTTGCCTCTAAGCGAGCATAGAAGTAATTTAGCTCGTCTGGTAGGCTTGTGTCACTGGGCAGCTCGCATCTGGAGTTGCGTTCACAGCCACAAATCTCACATACTCCTCTGCTCCATGTGTGTGTGAGTCTTTCACTGCAGTCTTTCCAATTAGACGAGACAGAGGGTCAGCGATGATGTTTTTCCCTGGTATGTGGACAACACAAAAGTCATAGGGTTGGAGTCTCAGCACCCACCCAGCGAGGACTGTAAAATAGCTTCAAGCGCCTTATGATCAGTCACTAGATCAAATTCCCTGCCGTATACGTACGGGTGAAGCCTTTCACAAGCCCAAACCAATGCAAGGGCCTCCCTCAGTTTGTGAATATCTGCATTCACACTCTGTCAGACTCCTGCTCACATAACATACTGGAACCATTTATCTGTGTCGTTCTTGCATGACCACAGCTCCTAGGCCAACTGGTCCTGCATCTGCTATTACTTTTGTGGGATCGTCTTTGTCAAAGTACACCAGTGTCACGGCTTCAGACAGTTTCTATTTTTATGTCTGAAATGCCTTTTTCTGTTCCGGTCCGAATTGGAATGTCAGGCTCCCAGGCCTCAACCACTGCTCTCACTCTTTCAGTTGTGGGCCCAATGCCCTGCTGTGAGAGTTACATGCCCATGAACACCAATGTGTCCATGTTGAACTGACATTTTCTGAGTTGAGTCAGCCCACAGTTCTCCAGCCTATTGAGGCCAGCATGTAGCCGCTGGTCATGGGTTTCCTTGTCTGGGGCGTGGACGATGATGTCATCTGATATGTTCTCCACCCCCTCGATGCCTGCCAGTGCTGTTGCGATTTCATGTTGATACTGCTCGCTCGCCGATGAAACTCCAAAGATGAGCCTTTCATATCTGTATATCCCATTATGCACTGCAAACGTCGCTATGCCTCTCGACTCTGCTGTTAGCTCCAATTGATGATAGCCCCATCCAGTTTACTGAACATTACAGACCCTTTCATTCCCTGCAAAAGTGAATCTACTGTGTGGATTGGGTAACTTCCACGTATGATTGCTGTGTTCGCTTGTCTCATGTCCAGACACAGTCTTATGTCGCTGTCTGTATTTGGCACTCCCACTACCGGATTCACCCATGGTGTGGCACCATCCACTCTCTCGATTAAGTCCATGTTTTGTAGTTCCTCTATCTTTTTCTCCACAGCTGCTCTCAGGTGGAATGGTACATGCCTAAGGGCCTGTGCTACTGGTGTCACATGTAGGTTTATCTGCTTTGTGTTTACCCACCGCTTCAAACAACTTGGGGTATTGCTGCTTTATCTGCATTTTTACATCTGTCACTGCTTCTATGTCAACACCCACTTGCTTGATGAGCATGCAAATAGCTTTTTATCAGTCAGTGATCAACGGCACCTGATTTCATTGCCTTTCAACATTTCCCATGTGCTCTCATCTACTATGTTACTCGTGGCCCCAGAGTCAATTAACATTAATAAATTGACCCCTCCCACTGAGAACGTGATCCTGTCTGAGTTACAGTTCTCTTTTACCACAAATGCATTGGTGCAGTTTTGTTCATCTGAATCAACATACTTCACAATCTGTTTCGAGTAACCTTTGGTCTTGCACATTTTTCAATATGGTCCTTCCTATTAAATTTCTTGCAGGTCTGCCCTCGTGCTGGACAAGCAGGGTCCTTTAAAAAATATTGGTAAAATTATCTGCACATCAACAACGATAGCACACCTTCTCTGATGTCTTTTCCTTCCTTTTAAACACGATGCACAGTTTCTTTATCTTTAGCATCTGTACTCACATGCATGGCGGGTATTTGCCCTGGGCCCTGTTAGCCCAGGGCCCTCCTCCAATAGTTTTCTGCGCACAGATTCCGTATGGCATCTCCAATACGACTGTCTTTATCTCCAGCAAAGTCACAATCTTTAGCTACTTGTCAAAGACGAGTAAGAAATTGCTGAACTGTCTCACCAGTTTTCAGTGTTGCACATCTGTCTGAGCATGATGTAGAAGCAAAGCTCTCCTCCATTGTTTTGTAACCGCATCAATGTCACCGGATAGTATTAATCCTTTACCATCCGTGAACACTTTGGCACAGTGTTTTCTATCTTGACCACACTAACTCACTTTTCAGATTTAACTATTGTTTTCAAAAGTTATCCTCGTCACCATTGTTCAATCCTATACTTACAACTTGTGCTAAGTTAGGATATTATACTGAACTAAATCAACCAGACTCAGAGTTAAACTTCAACATGTCTTTACTTCATCACTATCCATGTAACAAGTCCCCTATTCCTTTACTGATGTGGTGACATCATATATCAGTATGTCACATCAATACACGACAGGTATAACTGACAGTGGCTACCGATAGTGGCTACTATTTTACATGATACAAAATGTAAAACATATTGTGAAAAGTCTGGGCATATATATATATATATATCATTAAAGCTGCACTGCATAATATATATTTATTTTTAGGGGGTAGATCAGCTTTAATATTGCAGATAGATTACACTAGGTAAGTGTGTGTACAGGTGTGTTTGTAGACCCCTCTTGCTAGAATACAGTCTATTTTCTAGATAGAACTCAATTTCCCAGAAACCCCTCTCATAGGTACGTCAACATCTGCTCTAAGACTTTGTGGCTGTGGTAACTAGTGACAACCCAACAGATTTGAGAAGTTTGAGACTGTGGATGCCAATGCAATTACAATGATGGACAAGATTGATTATAACTCAATTCCATTTTAGAAACATTCGACACCGGCTAGATTTCTCATTTTTATATTGTAATAAAAAAGATTAACATTGTCAGCCAGAAAGGTAGCTAACGTAAGCAGTGGCAATTCTGGCATGTAAATCCTGGTGCGGCAAACAAAATGTTTTTGGGGGGGGGTGAATGCCAGCAAAGCCACTAGACAACACAGCACTAAACAATACATTTTTGCACTATGATGGTGACAAAAGGTGCCCACAAACTGTTAGGGCCTACATAAAGCTGTCCTAACAGCAGATTCCCAACAGCAGTCCCAACACCTTACCACTGCTACACCTGGCTATCAGCGGAGACTTGTCTGGCAGCAAAACAGTTCATTCAGCCTCATCAGGCTGACTTGCTTAAACAAATGTGGTTTCTATTGACAATTGAGATGTTCAAACTATGGCATAAAGGGACGACAAGCAGATAAGAGGCAATCCATCATTTCGATTAAGACATTTATACACGAGCTAGGATGGACGTAGTCAATATACCTACTTGTTCAGCACTTTTGAAATGTACAGCTGTAGAATTCAGAACATAGGCCATTCTTACAGTGTTCTCCCTGTACACCAAGTCAGAACCGTAGGATAAATAAAGGGGGCATACAGTTCCTTGCAAAAGTATTCATCCCCTTGGCGTTTTTCCTATTTTGTTGTATTATAACCTGTAATTTAAATGGATTTTTATTTGGATTTCAAGTAATGGACATTCACAAAATAGTCCAAATTGTTGAAGTGAAATGAAAAAAATTACTTGTTTAGAAAAACAAAACGGAAAAGTGGTGCGTTCATATGTATTCACCCCCTTTGCTATGAAGCCCCTAAATAAAATCTGGTCCAAACAATTACATTCAGAAGTAACATAATTAGTTAAATAAAGTCCACATTTGTGCAATCTAAGTGTCACGTGATCTCAGTATATATACACACACCTGTTCTGAAATGCCCCAGAGATAGCAACACCACTAAGCAAGGGGCCCCACGAAGACCAAGGAGCTCTTCAAACAGGTCAGGGACAGAGTTGTGGAGAAGGACAGATCAGGGTTGGGTTATAAAAAAATATTTGAACATTGAAACTTTGAACATCCCACGGAGCACCATTATATCCATTGTTAAAAAATGGAAAGAATATGGCACCACAACAAACCTGCCAAGAGAGGGCCGCCCACCAAAACTCACAGACCAGGCAAGTAGGGCATTAATCAGAGGCAACAAAGAGACCAAAGAAAACCCTGAAGGAGCTGCAAAGCTCCACAGCGAAGATTGGAGTATCTGTCCATAGGACCACTAAGCCGTACACTCCACAGAGCTGGGCTTTAAGGAAGAGTGGCCAGAAAAAAAGCCATTGCTTAAAGAAAGAAAACAAGCAAACACGTTTGGTGTTTGCCAAAAGGCGTGTGGGAGACTCCCTAAACATATGGAAGAAGGTACTCGGTCAGATAATACTAAAATTGAGCTTTTAGGCCATCAAGAAAAACGCTATGTCTGGCGCAAACTCAACACCTCTCATCACCCGAGAACACCATCACCACAGTGAAGCATGGTGGTGGCAGCGTCATGCTGTGGGATGTTTTTCGTCAGCAGGGACTGGGAAACTGGTCAGAATTGAAGGAATGATGGATGGCGCTAAACACAGGGAAATTCTTGAGGGAAACCTGTTTCAGTCTTCCAGAGATTTGAGACTGGAACGGAGGTTCACCTTCCAGCAGGACAATGACACTAAGCATTTTGCTAAAGCAACACGTGAATGGTTTAAGGGGAAACATTTAAATGTCTTGGAATGGCCTACTCAAAGACCAGACCTCAATCCAATTGAGAATCTGTGGTATGACTTAAAGATTGCTGTACACCAGCGGAACCCATCCAACTTGAAGGAGCTGGAGCAGTTATGCCTTGAAGAATGGGCAAAAATCCCAGTGGCTAGATGTGCCAAGCTTATAGAGACATACCCCAAGAGACTTGCAGCTGTAATTGCTGCAAAAAGTGGCTCTACAAAGTATTAACTTTGGGGAGGCAAATAGTAATGCGTGCTCAAGTTCTGTTTTGTCTTATTTCTTGTTTGTTTCACAATGAAAAATATTTTGCATCTTCAAAGTGGTAGGCATGTTGTGTAAATCAAATGATACAAACCTCCCAAAAATCTATTTTAATTCCAGGTTGTAAGGCATTTTTCAAAATAAAAGCTTGAAACTATGTCTAAAGACTGTTCACACCCTGAGGAAGCCACAGGAAAAGGAATCTGGTTGATATCCCTTTAAATGGACGAAAAGCAAGCAATGGAACAGTGATTTTTCAAAATAGAAGTCCCTTCCGGGTTGGATTTCCTCAGGTTTTCGCCTGCAAAATCAGTTCTGTTATACTCACAGACAATATTTTGACAGTTTTGGAAACTTTAGAGTGTTTTCTATCCTACTCTGTCAATTATATGCATATTCTAGCATCTGGACCTGAGAAATAGGCAGCTTACAACGGGAACGTTATTTTTCCAAACATAAATATTCTGCCCCCGAGCTTCAAGAGTGTAACGATTCTCATCTGCTGAAGGAGAAGAGGACCAAAATGCAGGGTGGTAAGTGTTCGTCATAATTTATTTTAAAACTGAACACTACACAAAATAACAACGAGGAGAAAACTAAACAGTTCTGCAAGGTGAACAGACACTACACAGAAAATAAACACCCACAACCAAAATGGGGAAAACAGGCTACCTAAGTATGATTCTCAATCAGAGACAATGATCGACAGCTGCCTCTGATTGAGAACCATACCAGGCCAAACACAGGAATACAACAACATAGAAAAAAGAACATAGACTACCCACCCCAACTCACGCCCTGACCAACCTAACACAAAGACATAAAAAAGGAACTAAGGTCAGAACGTGACAAAGAGGTTAATCAACTGATCGACCCATCCTACTGTGTGCGCTGCCTATGAATAAGGTGGTAACAACAAGAAGATTCATGAGGTCTCTAACACACAGATACTGGCTCAGACCATTCAGTGCTTTCAGAAGGGGCGCAACTTTCACTGGGGACGGGGTGGTCATGACCCCCCACATTCTGAAATTGCATTTTTCTCCCCCCCAGTTTTATCATTGCACTGTGATACCAAAAACAGCATCAGTGTACTTTAGGACTATGCAGACGCCTTAGAGCGGTCAGGTAGGCTGTTTGGCGGTTTCAGACAGCTGGATTTAGGACTGTGCGTACACCACAGAGCGGGCGGACAGGCTGAGTGAAGGCAAAGCTTCCGAAAGGCTGGCTGGACCAGCACAGAAGAGTTGAACAGAGGCAGCTGCTGTCAGTGTTTGTGTTGCACTCTTTCTCACAGTTGTAAAAGCAAGCAGAGCAGAAACTGGGTACTCTTTAGTTGACTGATGTAGCTGGCAAGGTAACTGCTGTTTTTACCCTTTCTGGACTACCCATCCCGGATCCGGGATCATTCTCATCAGAAACGCTGACTAGCATAGCCTAGCCTAGCGCCACAGGGATATAATATAATATAATTTCATGAAATCACAAGTCCAATACAGCAAATGAAAGACAAACGTCTTGTGAATCCAGCCAACATGTCCGATATTTAAAATGTTTTACAGCGAAAACACAACATATATTTATGTTAGCTCACCACAATAGCCCAAAACACAACGCCATTTTTTCACCGTAAAGATAGCTTTCACAAAACCCACAAATAGAGATAAAATTAATCACTAACCTTTGAACAACTTCATCAGATGACAGTCTTATGATATCATGTTATACAATACATTTATGTTTTGTTCGAAAATGTGCATATTTTAGAAACTTCAGAGTGTTTTCTATCCAATAGTAATAATAATATGCATATCATATGATCTAGGACAGAGTATGAGGCCGTTTAAATTGGACACGATTTTATCCAAAAGTGAAAAGGGCGCCCCCTATTTCTAACAAGAGAAAAAAAACGAAACGGTTTATTCCCAGTGCTGAGCTAGTAGTGTAACTAACATGTAACGTTGGCTTATGTTTCATCCCCTCTTGACTGAGGTGAATGAATTAGCTAGCTAGATGTACAATTAGAGAGAGAGATGGCCAAAAGTAAGTATTATTTTTGCCTCATTCACAATAGGCCCGAATCAAACGCTGAAACCAGCGGCCAAATAATTGAAGACCGATAATTGTGATTTTTATTTGGTGCAATGTGAGTTTTTATTAGAATCAGTATAACAATGTAATGTTATTGATTTGTTAGTTTCCCTAGCTAATTCCCCACTTTTAACACTGACACAGTAATAAACAGCTCTACAGGCTTCACTGTCGTGGTGCACCGTCAATACACAACACTATGAACATCATGTCTTAGCAGGATCAGATGGTGACAGGTGTAGGATCAGACAGTCAGGGAAGACAGGTCTATGGAGCTTATGTGAATTTTGCAGTATATTAACGATATATATATTAACAATATAAAATTATACAAAGTTCCATCTTCAGTTGATGGATAGACCTACAGTAGCTACAGGACAGCAGCTTAATGCTACAATCTGGGATCTGGGAATAATAGTAATTTCAATTATTAAACCATTGATTATATTATTGGATAATATAATGCATAAATGTACACCAAGGTCATTCTTTGTCATGCCTCATCTTAGGAGGATCAGATAATGACGGGTCTCAGCAGAGTCAGGCAACCAGGGAAGACCAGTCTGTGACTGACCTGAGGTGAATTTTTGCAGACACAACACTTTAATCTCTCTGTGCAGCAAACACCGGACAAGCCAGATGCTTCAAAGATTGGAACTATTTTAAGGCAGCCTGACAAAACTTCAAAATTGATGCCTGACAAAACTTCAAAATTGATTTCCAAACTGTAACAAGGGTTGATAGAGGCATTTCCCAATGACACAAAGCATGTCAAATGTGAGGAAGACTTGTTAGAAGCTATTGATGATGATGAATGGATACAGATATGATAGAATGCCCAGTCATGTTCATATAATCTCAGACATAAATTACTGCTGTTTAAAACCATCCATAAAACGTACTACACTGAACAAAAATATAAACGCAACATGTAAAGTGTTGGTCCCATGTTTCATGAGCTGAAAAATAGATCCCTGAAATGTTTCATTTGCACAAAAAAACGTATCTCCTTCAAATGTTCTGCACAAAGTTGTTTACCGGCCTCACAACCACAGCCACATTGTGTGGGCGAGCGGTTTGCTGATGTCAACATTGTGAACGGAGTGCCCCATGATGTTAGTGGGGTTATGGTATGGGCAGGCATAAGCTATGGACAACGAACATAATTGCATTTTATCGATGCCAATTTGAATGCACAAAAATTCTGTGACGACATCCTGAGGCCCATTGTGTGACCCATTTTTTTAAAGGTATCTGTGATCAACAGATGCGTATCTGTATTCCCAATCATGTGAAATCCATAGATTAGGGCCTGATGAATTTCTTTAAATTGACTAATTCTCATATGAACTGTAACTCAGTGAAATCAATGAAATTGGTGCATGCTGCATTCATATTTTTGTTCAGTATATATTCCAGTGTAACTGAATAAAATGCACTCAGAAATGTCATTCCTCTGGTGGAAGTGTAAAACACAAAAGGGAATATATTTGCATATGTTATGGTCTTGCAAAGGCTGGCTAAATTCTGGATGAGTATATATTTTATCTCAGCATGTCTACAGATTCTCTCTTCTCCCTGTTTTTGTTTGCTTGTAATGTTGATACTTGTAATGTTGATACTGGAGACTGGTTACACAGTTTTGTTTGATAACAATCATCTAAGAAATGCATTGTCATTAACTGGAATGTTGGTTATCCTCCCGCAATGTCATAATGGATGGCACAATATCAAGTTATGTATCACTAGATTTGATTTATTACCAGACTAAGGGTATACTGGGCAACTTTCATAAGATCTGGATGCCTTATATGGAATACAGTATGACAAAAAGAAGTCTGTATTGAAAACATGCCAAGTCAGGGGAGATACATATTCAGGCAGTCCCTAGCTGCTGGGCTGCTCAGTCCTGGCCCTGGGGGTCTAACGAATTACATGTAAGGGTTTTACAAAAAAACTGGTTACTGTAATCCGTTACCAGCAAAAATATTGTAATCAGATTGCAGATACTTTTTAAAAACTAGATGATTACGGATTACTTTTATATTCAGAAAGGTGGTTTGCGGAAAAAACTTCCCTGTTTTCACAATGACATTCAAATCAGCATTGAAAAAAGGCGCAAGTTTAAATTTCTGACCACAAGTCAGAGACCACTATGATGACACACCAAATGTGTTTGATGGATAGCGGGAAAAGAGCAGGAATAGGCTTTTGTAGGCTACAGTACAAGCTATATCTTCCAATGGTGCGACTGCTGTCGGCATCCAAAAATTATCCAATTTTAATAAACGCTTGGAGGTAAGGATGAAAGCAGTGTAGTCTACGGTGACACGGATATAACTTATTATTGATATCTACAGTTGATGCTGGAAGTTTACATACACCTTAGCCAAATAGTCATCCTATTTTTCCAACTTAATTGAGGAAAATAAGAACAATCCAAAATGTATTTTTGATACTGTCGCAAAGCTAACTAAAAAGCAGCATTCCCCAAGAGAGGATGGCTTTCACTTCAGCAATGATAAATTCATGAACTTCTTTGAGGAAAAGATCATGATCATTAGAAAGCAAATTACGGACTCCTCTTTAAATCTGCGTATTCCTCCAAAGCTCAGTTGTCCTGAGTCTGCACAACTCTGCCAGTACCTAGGATCAAGGGAGACACTCAAGTGTTTTAGTACTATATCTCTTGACACACTGATGAAAATAATCATGGCCTCTAAACCTTCAAGCTGCATACTGGACCCTATTCCAACTAAACTACTAAAAGAGCTGCTTCCTGTGCTTGGCCCTCCTATGTTGAACATAATAAACGGCTCTCTATCCACCGGATGTGTACCAAACTCCCTAAAAGTGGCAGTAATAAAGCCTCTTGAAAAAGCCAAACCTTGACCCAGAAAATATAAAAAACTATTGGCCTATATCGAATCTCCCATTCCTCTCAATTTTTTGGGAAAAAGCTGTTGCGCAGGAACTCACTGCCTTCCTGAAGACAAACAATGTATACGAAACGCTTCAGTCTGGTTTTAGACCCCATCATAGCACTGAGACTGCACTTGTGAAGGTTGTAAATTACCTTTTAACCTGTTATGGCTGCAGGGGGCGTATTGGAAAAACTGGAAAATATGTGCCAATTTTCAAATGGCCTCTTAATCAATTTTTGCTCTTACAATATGCATATTAATATTAATATTGGATAGAAAACAATCTCTAGTTTCTAAAACCGTTCTAATTTTTTCTCTGAGTGGTACAGAAGTCATTTGGCAGCACTTTCCCTGACCAAGAAGTAGAATGTCAGAAATCTATGCTCGCTTCAACGTTATGCCTATACATGGTCATTATACGTAAGACCCTACGTACACTCCGTACGCCTTGCTCTGGGTGTCAAGAGGGTATGAGAGAAGAAATTTAGTGAATATCTTGTTCAGAGGTTGAATAAGAGCTATTTCTTTGACGTGACCGACCACTTCCGGAAGTCTGAAGCCCGCGACTTGGGAGTGATATTGTGTTCTGTTTTGCTGCTGTTTTGGACGGGAACAATCTCCGGCTGGGTTTTTATTTGATAAATGAGACCATATCATCGTAATGTATGTTTTTTCAATATAGTTTAATCAGATTATTAGAATTTTTTTCGGGAGTTTTGCCGTGTTTCGGTCTCTGACTTTTTTAACGTTGGACAAATCCGTGCCAGTCGACCAGTGCCAATGCTAAGTGAGAAGGGAAAGTTGCCATCCTGACTCGAAACAACGACTCATCTGGACAAAGGACACCCTGATCAACATTCTGATGAAAGATCAGCAAAAGTAAGACCCAATTTATAATGTTATTTCATATATCTGTCGTGCATGTCAACTGGTCGTGCGCGCCCAAGTGTGTCTGGCTAATGTGGCTATGCTAATATAGCGCTACATTTTGTTTTCGCTGTAAAACATTTAATAAATCGGAAATATTGTCTGGAATCACAAGAATCCTGTTTTTCAATTGCTGCACAGTATGTATTTCTCAGATATGTTTTATGAGGAGTAATTAGGTATTTGATGTTGGTGTCTGTAAATGTTATGGCTGCTTTCGGTGCAATTTCTGATTGTAGCTGAAATGTAATTTATGATTTATACCATAAATATGCACATTTTTCAAAAAAAACATATGCTATACAATAAATATGTTATCAGACTGTCATCTTATGAAGTTGTTTCTTGGTTAGTGGCTATATATATCTTTATTTGGTCGAATTAGTGATAGCTGGTGATGGAGGTAAAAACTGATGGTGTTAGAAAAGTGCTCTCTTTTGCTGACGTGGTTAGCTAATAGATTTACATATTTTGTCTTCCCTGTAAAACATTTTAAAAATCGGACATGTTGGCTTGATTCACAAGATGTCTACCTTTCATATGCTGTATTGGACTTGTTAATGTGTGAAAGTTAAATATTTTAACAAACTAGATTTTGAATTTCGCGCCCTGCACTTCGAGCTGGATGTTGTCATAAGTGTACCTGTGTAGGGATTGCAGCCCAAAGAAGTTTTAATTAATGGCGTCGGATCGAGGCTCTGCATCTGTCCTCATGCTACTAGACCTTAGTGCTGCTTTTTATACCATCAATCACCAAATTCTTTTGGAGAGATTGGAAACCCAAATTGGTCTACACGGACAAGTTCTGGCCTGGTTTAGATCTTATCTGTCAGAAAGATATCAGTTTGTCTCTGTGGATGGTTTGTCCTCTAACAAATCAACTGTACATTTCGGTGTTCCTCAAGGTTACGTTTTAGGACCACTATTGTTTTCACTATACATTTTACCTCTTGGTGATGTAAATCGGAAACATTATGTTAACTTTCACTGATATGCGGATGACACACAGCTGTACATTTTGATGAAACATGGTGAAGCCCCAAAATTGCCCTCCCTGGAAGCCTGTGTTTCAGACATAAGGAAGTGGATGGCTGCAAACGTTCTACTTTTAAACTTGGACAAAACAGAGATGCTGTTCCAGGTCCCAAGAAACAAAGAGATCTTCTGTTGAATCTGACAATTCATCTTGATGGTTGTACAGTCGTCTCAAATATACTGTGAAGGACCTCGGCGTTACTCTGGACCTTGATCTCTCTTTTGACGAACATATCAAGACTGTTTCAAGGACAGCTTTTTCCATTTACCTAAAATTGCAAAAATCAGAAACTTTCTGTCCAAAAATTATGCAGAAAAATGTATCCATGCTTTTGTCACCTCTAGGTTAGTGAAAGATTAGTGGAATCTGTGTGGGTAGCTGGACAGGTAGGATGACTGACAGTGAAGGTGAACAGGTGGTCATGTGTCAGGTGACAGAAGAATGGATGAGACTGAGGCAGGAATTCCTTTAACCATAAAGTGGTATATTTACTGAGTAGTCTGTGCTGCATAACAAAGGAAACAAATAACATGTATCCAATAAAATTCATAATCACAAAGATCAAATCATAACAATCATTCATTATTAACATAATTAGGGAATTCAACAATCCAGTTCATTAAGAAGTCAATAGTAATCACCCGTGAGTCATTTAGGCTCTTAACTATTTATCATAATCATGAAATAAATACAAACAGTGAATGGTCATTCAATCTATAATCCCCTTTAGTTTGATATCAAAGTCGATCAGTTAGCAAACAATGACGTTTCTCATTTCACCCTTTCAATTGTTCCCATGTGTACATGTAATTAATTTAATTACATATTAACCATATCGATTGCATAATTGGCCTATGCGGATCCGTATGGCCGCGATCATTTACAATTCACATTACACCATATGTTTGAAGCGTGCGCTCCAAGCCGCGCTCCGCGATAATAACTATAAACAATAACTGATGGCCCACTCTCCCGATCGCTACAGATAGTTCAGATGAAAGGTAACAGAGTCGGTGGACTTACGTGGATTCATGGACGCACAGAACTTCTCGAGCAGACGGAGTTAAGGAAGAGAAAGCAGCGAGATCAGGCGATGCCGTTTTCCTCCTTTTATGTGGATGAGATCTGTCGGTCATTGCCACCTGACCTAATAAAGCGCCCGTGGCCCAGCTGAGTAAGTGGCCATGAATTAAAGGATTATTCCACCAACTCCATGGGCCTTTTCTACAGTTAGACTACTGCAAAGCTCTACTTTCCGGCTACCCGGATAAAGCACTAAATAAACTTCAGTTAGTGCTAAACACAGCTGCTAGAATCTTGACTATAACCAAAAAATGTTATCATATTACTCCAGTGCTAGCCTCTCTACACTGGCTTCCTGTTAAGGCAAGGGCTGATTTCAAGGTTTTACTGCTAACCTACAAAGCATTACATGGGCTTGCTCCTACCCATCTTTCCGATTTGGTCCTGCCGTACATACAGTGGGGAGAACAAGTATTTGATACACTGCCGATTTTGCAGGTTTTCCAACTTACAAAGCATGTAGAGGTCTGTAATTTTTATCATAGGTACACTTCAACTGTGAGAGACGGAATCTAAAACAAAAATCCAGAAAATCACATTGTATGATTTTTAAGTAATTAATTTGCATTTTATTGCATGACATAAGTATTTGATACATCAGAAAAGCAGAACTTAATATTTGGTACAGAAACCTTTGTTTGCAATTACAAAGATCATACGTTTCCTGTAATTATTGACCAGGTTTGCACACACTGCAGCAGGGATTTTGGCCCACTCCTCCATACAGACCTTCTCCAGATCCTTCAGGTTTCGGGGCTGTCGCTGGGCAATACGGACTTTCAGCTCCCTCCAAAGATTTTCTATTGGGTTCAGGTCTGGAGACTGGCTAGGCCACTCCAGGACCTTGAGATGCTTCTTACGGAGCCACTCCTTAGTTGCCCTGGCTGTGTGTTTCGGGTCGTTGTCATGCTGGAAGATCCAGCCACGACCCATCTTCAATGCTCTTACTGAGGGAAGGAGGTTTTTGGCCAAGATCTCGCGATACATGGCCCCATCCATCCTCCCCTCAATATGGTGCAGTCGTCCTGTCCCCTTTGCAGAAAAGCATCCCCAAAGAATGATGTTTCCACCTCCATGCTTCACGGTTGGGATGGTGTTCTTGGGGTTGTACTCAACCTTCTTCTTCCTCCAAACACGGCGGGTGGAGTTTAGACCAAAAAGCTCTATTTTTGTCTCATCAGACCACATGACCTTCTCCCATTCCTCCTCTGGATCATCCAGATGGTCATTGGCAAACTTCAGACGGGCCTGGAAATGCGCTGGCTTGAGCAGGGGGACCTTGCGTGCGCTGCAGGATTTCAATACATGACGGCGTAGTGTGTTACTAATGGTTTTCTTTGAGACTGTGGTCCCAGCTCTCTTCAGGTCATTGACCAGGTCCTGCCGTGTAGTTCTGGGCTGATCCCTCACCTTCCTCATGATCATTGATGCCCCACGAGGTGAGATCTTGCATGGAGCCCCAGACCGAGGGTGGTTGACCGTCATCTTCAACTTCTTCCATTTTCTAATAATTGCGCCAACAGTTGTTGCCTTCTCACCAAGCTGCTTGCCTATTGTCCTGTAGCCCATCCCAGCCTTGTGCAGGTCTACAATTTTATCCCTGATGTCCTTACACAGCTCTCTGGTCTTGGCCATTGTGGAGAGATTGGAGTCTGTTTGATTGAGTGTGTGTACAGGTGTCTTTTATACAGGTAACGAGTTCAAACAGGTGAAGTTAATACAGGTAATGAGTGGAGAACAGGAGGGCTTCTAAAAGAAAAACTAACAGGTCTGTGAGAGCCGGAATTCTTACTGGTTGGTAGGTGATCAAATACTTATGTCACGCAATAAAATGCAAATTAATTACTTAAAAATCATACAATGTGATTTTCTGGATTTTTGTTTTAGATTCCGTCTCTCACAGTTGAAGTGTACCTATGATACAAATTACAGACCTCTACATGCTTTGTAAGTAGGAAAACCTTCAAAATCGGCAGTGTATCAAATACTTGTTCTCCCCACTGTACCTACACGTACGCTACGGTCACAAGACGCAGGCCTCCTTACTGTCCCCAGAATTTCTAAGCAAACAGCTGGAGGTAGGGCTGTCTCCGATAGAGCTCAATTTTTATTGAATGGTCTGCCTACCCATGTGACAGACGCAGACTCGGTCTCAACCTTTAAGTCATAGGTCCTATGATTGAGTGTAGTCTGGCCCAGGAGTGTGAAGGTGAACGGAAAGGCACTGGAGCAACGAACCGCCCTTGCTGTCTCTGCCTAGCCGGTTCCCCTCTCTCCACTGGGATTCTGTGCCTCTAACCCTATTACAGGGGCTGAGTCGCTGGCTTACTGGTGCTCTTCCATGCCATCCCTAGGAGGGGTGCGTCACTTGAGTGGGTTGAGTCACTGACGTGATCTTCCTGTCCGGGTTGGCGCCACCCCTTGGGTTGTGCCGTAGCGGAGCTCTTTGTGGGCTATACTCGACCTTGTCTCAGGATGGTAAGTTGGTGATTGAAGATATCCCTCTAGTGGTGTGGGGGCTGTGCTTTGGCAAAGTGAATGGGGTTATATCCTGCCTGTTTGGTCCTGTCCGGGGGTATCGTCGGATGGGGCCACGGTGTCTCCCGACCCATCCTGTCTCAGCCGCCAGTATTTATGCTGCAGTAGCTTATGTGTCGGGGGGCTAGGTTCAGTCTGTTATATCTGGAGTATTTCTCCTGTCTTATTCGGTGTCTTGTGTGAATTTAAGTATGCTCTCTCTAATTCTCTCTTTCGGAGGACCTGAGCCCTAGGACCATGCCTCAAGACAACCTGGCTTGATGACTCCTTGCCGTTCCCAGTCCACCTGGCCGTACTGCTGCTCCAGTTTCAACTGTTCAGCCTGCAGCTATGGAACCCTGACCTGTTCACCGGACATGCTACCTGTCCCAGACCTGCTGTTTTCAACTCTCTAGAGACAGCAAGAGCAGTAGAAATACTCTGAATGATCGGCTATGAAAAGCCAACTGACATTTACTCCTGAGATGCTGACCTGTTCCACCCTCGACAACCACTGTGATTATTATTATTTGACCCTGCTGGTCATCTATGAACAGTTGAACATCTTGGCCATGTTCTGTTAAAATCTCCACCCGGCCCAGCCAGAAGAGGACTGGCCACTCCTCATAGCCCGGTTCCTCTCTAGGTTTCTTCCTAGGTTCTGGCCTTTCTAGGGAGTTTTTCCTAGCCACCGTGCTTCTACACCAGCATTGCTTGCTGTTTGGGGTTTTAGACTGGGTTTCTGTAAAGCACTTTGTGACATCAGCTGATGTAAGAAGGGCTTTATAAATGTATTTGAAATACATTTAAACTCAGTTTCACAATTCCTGACATTTAAAAGTAAGAATTCCCTGTTTTAGGTCAGTTAGGATCACCACTTTATTTTAAGAATGTGAAATGTCAGAATAATAGTAGAGAGAATGATTTATTTCAGCTTTTATTTCTTTCATCACATTCACAGTGGGTCAGAAGTTTACATACACTCAATTAGTATTTGGTAGCATTGCTTTTAAAATGTTTAACTTGGGTCAAACATTTTAGGTAGCCTTCCACAAGCTTCCTACAATAAGTTGGGTGAATTTTGGTCCATTCCTCCTGACAGAGCTGGTGTAACTGAGTCAGGTTTGTAGGCCTCCTTGCTCGCAAACGCTTTTTCAGTTCGGCCCACACATTTTCTATAGAATTGAGGTCAGGGCTTTTTGATGGCCACTCCAATACCTTGACTTTGTTATCCTTAAGCCATTTTGCCACAACTTTGGAAGTATGCTTGGGGTCATTGTCCATTTGGAAGACCCATTTGCGACCAAGCTTTAACTTCCTGACTGATGTCTTGAGATGTTGCTTCAATATATCCACCAAATTTTTCATCCTCATGAAGCCATCTATTTTGTGATGTGCACCAGTCCCTCCTGCAGCAAAGCACCCCCACAACATGATACTGCCACCCCCGTGCTTCACGGTTGGGATGTGGTTCTTCGGCTTGCAAGCCTCCCCCTTTTTCTTCCAAACATAACGATGGTCATTATGGCCAAACAGTTCTATTTTTGTTTCATCAGACCAGAGGACATTTCTCCAGAAATTACGATCTTTGTCCCCATGTGCAGTTGCAAACCTTAGTCTGGCTTTTTGGCGGTTTTGGAGCAGTGGCTTCTTCCTTGCTGAGCGGCCTTTCAGGTTATGTCGATATAGGACTCGTTTCACTGTGGATATAGGTACTTTTGTACCCGTTTCCTCCAGCATCTTCACAAGGTCCTTTGCTGTTGATCTGGGATTGATTTGCACTTTTCACACCAAAGTACGTTCATCTCTAAGAGACAGAACGCGTCTCCGTCCTGAGCGGTATGACGGCTGCATGGTCCCATGGTGTTTTTACTTGCGTACTATTGTTTGTACAGATGAATGTGGTACCTTCAAGCGTTTGGAAATTGCTCCCAAGGATGAACCAGACTTGTGGAGGTCTACAATTTTGGAGGTATTGGCTAATTGTCCCATGATGTCAAGCAAAGAAGCACTGAGTTTGAAGGTAGGCCTTGAAATACATCCACAGGTACACCTCCAATTGACTCAAATTATGTCAATTAGCCTATCAGAAGCTTCTAAAGCCATTACATAATTTTCTGGAATTTTCCAAGTTGTTTAACGGCATAGTCAACTTAGTGTATGTAAACTTCTGACCAACTGGAATTGTGATACAGTGAATTATAAGTGAAATAATCTGTCTGTAAACAATTGTTGGAAAAATGACTTGTGTCATGCACAAAGTAGATGTCCTAACCGACTTGCCAAAACTATAGTTTGTTAACAAGAAATTTGTGGAGTGGTTGAAAAACGAGTTTTAATGACTCCAACCTAGGTGCATGTAAACTTCCGACTTCAACTGTACTAGATAAAGAATGCACAAGTACTATTTCTCACACAAGTTTTTTGTTGCCTACACAAACTTCCCTTTTTTACATGTTTGGTTGTAGGCCCACCACTTTTAACAACAATTCTGAGTATTCTGTAGGTTTTCACACTTCCCGTGAACCATCAAGTCTGCCAGCAGGGTTCCAGCCTCAGGCTGGAGAAGGGAAAGCAAATTGTGAACATGAGCAATTGATTCTGGAATGTCTCGAGCTCAGATGTAGACATAGATCAGGAATGGCAACTCCTGTTCTCTGGTGCCTGATTGGTATCACACTTTCCCCCAGCCCTATAACTAATCACATCTGATTAAACTAATTGCATTCTAAACTGAAGACCATGATAAGTTGATTATTGGAGTCAAGTCTGTTATCTGGGGCTGGGGAAAAAGTAACACCAATCAGGCTCCCCAATGATTTGTTTAATCATTGGACAAGGAGGTTATTAGGCAGATTGAATGTGTCCAACCATTCAATATAATGTCATGTTACAGTCTCATACACGCAAGACATGTATTTTGGGCTAGGTCTAATTTTTTATTCGATAGCTAAAACTTTATTCTTGGCCAGCTAAGGGAAACAATGATGGAACAGACATGTCAAAAGTACTTTGATGAAGTCTGTGCTTAACGATCTGATTCTGCGCCAATACTCGATAATGGTTGGGCTAGAAACACAGGCTTGCCAGGCATTGATGTCGATTAATTCCTGTCATGACAGAAAAATAGTGTAATGAAACAGCAGGGAGCAGGTCTCGAACCCTCGACCTTCTAGCCCGAGGCATGCTCGAACGGCAGAGTCGATATCCGCGGTTATAAACCCAGGGTCGTTACACTACTCCCTCCTTTCAAAGAGCGCGTCCTCACGCTAGCTTGCGACTCTACGTTTTACAGGAACGCGCTCACCGGCCAAGCACACGCACTGTCGTGGATGCAAGGTCCGGTGTCACTTCTGACACCAGTGTAATGAAACAGCAGGGAGCAGGTCTCAAACCCTCGACCTTCTAACCCGAGGCCCGGCGCGCTATCGACTGTGCCGCAAAAGCATGCTCGTGCAGCAGAGTCGATTTCCGCGCTTATAAACCCAGGGTCGTTACAATAGTCATATCTGTTTAAATATATTTTTTAGAGTTTAGACGTCAGGTAATGAAGGCCAGTTCAGAAATAACAGTTGACATGAAAAGTTAAAACTAGCCAGTTGTATAATGTTTGTTGTACAACAGCTGACTAAAAACGGGCATTCAGATCTAGAACACAAGACATGCCGTTGAATGTTTCCACGGTAACTGTGCCTCTACAATTCCATGATGAAACAAAGTTGCCACTTGTTGTAACCAACGAGTGTCGTGAAATACATGCACCTGAAACAGGGTACACTTTTTGACTTGGCCTAAATATCAGCAAGCCAGGCTATCTATGTAAAGCAAAAATAACTAGCTACCTCTCTGCTTGGCTAGCTAGCTGCTAAGCTGAACACAGAATTTTAGCGCACTGTTGTTCGAATGGCCAAATGGATCTGTCATGTATTCAAGATACGTAACTTTCAAAATACAGGAATCATCCCTGTATGATGCATCAAATGATCCTGTGTTTTGCTTCACACGGGATGATTTTGTATTCTGACTTGTTGTAAAGGTGGCATCCTATGACTGTGCCACATTGGAAGTCACTGAGCTCTTCAGTAAGGCCATTCTAATGCCAGTGTTTGTCTATGGAGATTGCATGGCGGTGTTCTTGATTTTATACACCTGTCAGCAAAGATGTGGCTGAAATAGTCAAATCCACAAATGTTTAAGGGATGTCAACATACTTTTGTATATATAGTGCATCTTAAACTTGATTGCTGACAAGCAAAACATTTTGGGTCTATGTCAACAATGGCCTAATGAAAAAAATAGCTAAATATATTTTTTAGGTGTTGTTTTCCTTTAAGTTAAAGAATACAGAGAAAAGTACATAAACAAGTGAATTACCTTCCATTTACAGGCACTTAACGTGGGTCGGAATTTCCCCTTGACTAGGCCAGTACGTGGGTGAGAAGAACAGGGTCAGCAAACATTACCAAATATGCCATCAACAGTGTGGGTGTGACAGTGTTTCTACTATCCAACATTTCCCAAACTCTAGAAACTGGTCTAAGGTAGAACATTACCTTGATCAAAGATGACCATTTATTGAACACACCAATACCTTTACACAGAGTACATCAACATGTCCAGAAATGGGTGGGTGGGAGAGGTACATGGGGTGAAGATGTACATGTATATCAAACATTACACATGAACATTGTGTGGGTGTTTCCAAAATGTATCGATACATTAACATTTTCTTATATCACAGATGATCACTTAACATATGAAATATAGAGAAACTAAAACTGTCTCCGTCTTTGCAAGTTCTTTAATAAAAATGTCAGTCATTTACATTTCTCAAATCTCTGATATTCTTTACATTGTTATTCACCAATAGTTAACATGAACATAAAGCAAAGTAGAGTAAAACATCAGCATCTGTTCTGAACATGTTTGTCGTACTAAACAAACCCACACATTGTTTTGTTTTTTAACACTGCTTCACACCTCTGTCAGAGTTAATTCAGGAAGTGACTACTCGGACACCCCACCTTTTACCACTGTGATGGCACACCACAAGTTGTGTATAACATGAGGACACAGACATACATGGACAGTAATATGCTGGACTCTATTCTACACAGTTCATGGGTGAATGTTACACCAACATTTCAACCATCATAAATCTTTGTTTCAAAATGTAAATGATGTCGAAACCAACATAAGGAAAGGTTTCTTTGGTTATGCCAAAAAATGGCATCTCACACACTTAACTGTTGAACCACTTGTTCTTCTTGATGGTTGCAGTCTTGTTGCCGCCCATCAGTTTCCTCTTGTATTCTTCAACCAGATTGTCAAAGCGGTCATCCTCTCGGCTCCTAAACCGCCTCTTGGCCCCTTTAGTACTCTGGAAAACCAATGAAGACAGTCGAATGTACTACATGATCTTGGGGCCACGACATGCAGACATGGGTAATGTTTGTGTGCATACCTGTGTAAGTTTCTCCAGTGACGTTCCTCCCTGTCGCTCTCTCCTGCTGGAACCGATCCTGGGCATCTTAGGCTGAGCAGGCTTCCCCTTATCACGCGCCCTGCAGGACCAAAATTATACCATGTAGTATGGGTTACAATGTGATAGGTACTGTGTGTATGTGTGAGTGTGAGTGTGAGTGTGTATTACCTTATCTTTGGGCCACGGTGGGAGGGCAGGGATAGAACCTTCCTTTGTTTCTTTCCATCCTCCAGTTCTACGTGTTCTAGAACTGAGGTGGTCTGGAAGCCTGAGTACTGCCGGCCCTGCTTCTGGGCCTGTTGCTGGGTCTGAGCCTTGGCCTGTGGCTGGGGGGGAGGTACTAGACGAGAGAGAAAGAAATGGAAGGAAATATCAGCGACAACCAAAAAGCAAAAAGAACACAGAAAACGAGGGAAATGTTAAAAATGACAAACATTTGCAGTTCCAGCTGTGTGTGTGTTATATTCAGGGTTAGGGCAGAAATGTAGAGCGTCATACCTCCATCCTTTCTGCCCTGACCGGATGGTGCCGACTGTGTCTGGGTCTTCGCTGACCCCTCCTTTGTTACCATGTTACTCTGGGGTTTAGACACACCCTTCTGAGGCCCAAGCCGGCCTCCTGACTGCGGCTGCATCTTCCCTCTTCCCATAGGGCCACGCCCCTTAAAACGCTCCTGGAAACCATGGAGACAGGAAAATGTGTTACTCTTGATCTTAACCATCAGCACACACCAACATAAACATCAGAGAAGACACACCTTGACTTGTTGTTGTCGCATTTCTTTCATCTTCAGCTTCCTCCCATCTTCAAGAGAGAACTCAACAATGGGTCTCTGTAGACAGACAAAGTAAATCACTCAAGAAAAAAAAAAAGTGAAGAGTCTTCTCAATAACACATTCTCATCATTTAGCAAGACCGTCAATATTGATCAGATGCTGTAGGTTGCCAAACCAAATGTGTGTACGTGCAATTCAACATTCTCTTTACATTCCTCAGGAACAATAAATATTGATGACTAGGATGTTTGAGTCCAGACGCAATATTGTTATCAGCTACTGAGAGCCAAAGACAACATCCTGAAACATAACCTGCCATTCACCCTCTCAAACACAGCTGCACTCTGTCGAGTACAAGGTTGAGGACATGCATACACACACAGATATATCAACAAAGACACAGTGCCACACAAACACACCTTGGTGTTTCCGTAGATGTCAGGGTTATTGTTGAGGTGTCGTAGTGTCTTCAGAGCGTGTTCATGATCTTGGAACTGAACAAAGCCGTAACCTAGCGACCGGCCTAACACCTGACCCCGCTCTGGCTTCTTATCATACATCACCCTGCACTGGAAAGAGAGATAGCGAGAGAGAGAGGGGGCATACAGATAGAGATGGTGAGGAAAAGAAAGGGGGAGAGAAGCAAATGGTAAACAAAGAGACAATTGTGGAAAGAGGTTGTAAAGAGAAATTAAAGGCCATTCAACATGGACAGGGCAGCTTTATAGGACAATACAGTGCCTTCAGAAAGTATTCACACCCCTTTACTTTTCCCACATTTAATGTCATTTTTTTCATCAACAATCTACACAAAATACTGAAATGTCAAAGAGAAAGAAAAATTGTAACATTTGTATAAAAAAAAAAAAAAACTGAGTCAGTACATGTTAGAATCACCTTTGGCAGCGATTACAGTTGTGAGTCTTTCTGGGTAAATCTTGAAGAGCTTTCCACACCTGCATTGTGCAATATTTGCCCATTATTCTTTTAAAAATTCTGTCAAATTGGTTGTTGAGCATTGCTAGACATCCATAGATTTTTAAGCAGATTTAAGTCAAAACTGTAACTCGGCCACTCAAGAACATTCACTGTCTTTTTGGTAAACAAGGCCAGTGTAGATTTGGCCTTGTGTTTTAGGTTTTTGTCCTGTTGAAAGGTGAATTAATCTGCCAGTGTTTAGTGGAAAGCAGACTGAACCAAGTTTTCATCTAGGATTTTTCCTGTGCTTAGCTCCATTCCGTTTCTTTTCATCCTGAAAAACTCCCCAGTCCTTAACGATTACAAATCATACCCATAACATGATTCAGCCACCACTATGCTTGAAAATATGGAAAATGGTACTCAGTAATGTGTTGTTTTGGATTTGCCCCCAAACATAACACTTTTGCTATGCAGTATTACTTTAGTACCTTGTTGTAAACAGGCTGCATGTTTTGGAATATTTTTGTTCTGTACAGTGTTCATTCTTTTTGTTGATACATCCTCAGTTTTCTCCTATCACAGCCATTAAACTCTGTTTTAAGTCACCATTGGCCTCATGGTGAAATCCCTGAGCGGGTTCCTTCTTCTCCAGCAACTGAGGTAGGAAGGACGCATGTATCTTAGTGACTGGGTGTATTGATACAACATCCAAAGTGTAATAACTTCACCATGCTCAAAGGGATATTCAATGTCTGCTTTATCATTTTTTTTACCCATCTACCAATAGGTGCCCTTCTTTGTGAGGCATTGGAAAACCTCCCTGATCTTCCTGGTTCAATCTGTTTGAAATTCACTGCTCTTCTGAGGGACCTTACAGATCATTTTATATGTGGGATACAGAGATGAGGTAGTCATTCAAAAATTATGTTAAAAACTTATTGCACACAGTGAGGCCATGCAACTTATTATGTGACTTGTTAAGCAGATGTTTACTCCTGAACTTATTTAGGCTTGCCATAACAAAGGGGTTGAATATTTATTGACAAGACTTTTCAGCTTTTACATGTTTTATTAATTTGTAAACATTTCTAAAAACATAATTACACTGACATTATGGGTGGGTCAATTTAATACATTTTGAACTCAGGCTGTAAAACAAAAAAATGTGGCACCTGAAAGTGACTTTGAAGAAGAGGAGGAAGAAGAAACCATTAGAACAAAAAGTTAAGGGGGTGTGAATACTTTCTGAAGGCACTGTAGTGCTACCTGGTGGTCACTAATAGTTCACCCAGAGCAGGTATTCCAAAACTGGGTTGCAATGCCATTGGGGTATGCCAAATAAAAATGTGATTCATTTTTTTTAAAGATTGTGTAAAAATATTGTTTTTTTCCTTCACATTTTCAAACAGTCAATATATATTTTCCAACGGGGCTATACATTTGGGTGAGTTTTTTTCTCTCGCCTAAGTAGCCTCGTTTCACTGCCAAAAATAAAATAAAACCATCTAGTGTTCAGCGAAATAACAACACAATGTCAAATACAGGTAGCCTAGTCAAATAATTAACATCCAATCACATTAACTGTTACCCTCTCGTGGGAATTCCACTAATGGTCCGTATGAAGCCAAACGTTGCTGCTGCTCATGTTGGTATCTGTACTGATGGTGCAAAAGCCATGACAGGAAAACATAGTAGAGTGGTAACACGCGTGCAAGCAGTTGCTCCCGACGACACTTGGGTACACTGCAGCATCCACCGAGAGGCTCTTGCTGCCAAGGGAATGCCTGACAGCTTGAAAGACGTTTTGGACACTACAGGTAAAATGGTAACTTTGTTAAAGCAAGGCCCCTGAACTCTCGTGTATTTTCTGCACTATGCAATGATATGGGCAGCGACCATGTAACGCTTTTACAACATACAGAAGTACGCTGGTTATCAAGGGGCAAAGTATTGACAAAAAAAAATGTTAATTGAGAGACGAGCTTAAAGTTCTCTTAACTAACCATAATTTTCACTTGTCTGACCACTTGCACTTTGACGAGTTTCACACGACTGGCCTATCTGGGTGATGTTTTTTCTCGCCTGAATGATCTGAATCTAGGATTACAGGGACTCTCCGCAACTATATTCAATGTGCGGGACAAAATTGAGACTATAATTAAGAAGTTGGAGCACTTCCCTGTCTGCATTAACAAGGACAGCACAGGTCTTTCCATCATCGTATTATTTTTTATGTGCAAATGAACTCAAGCTTATGGACAATGTCAAATGTGATATAGCGAAGCATCTGAGTGAGTTGGGTGCGAAATTACGCAGGTACTTTCCTGAAACAGATCACACAAACAACTGGATTTGTTATCCCTTTCATGCCCTGCCTCCAGTCCACCTACCGATATCTGAACAAGAGACAGGGATGCAAACTGGTGAGGGCCCAAAAGGTGACACTTTTTTGTTGCACTGAAACATGCTAAAAATCCCTGCTAGGGGAAAATGCAAGTTTTAACTAATTAAACAACAAAGAATATGATCTACATGCTCAGTCTGTGGGTGTAAAATAAAAATTGGTTAATGTGAACCCAACTCACAGCTAAAAAAAAAAAATGTTGCCTAGACTTTACTGCAAATGACACTCAAGTCTTGAGAAAAAAACAATACACTAATATTGCAGTTAGCCATGACAGCCTTTATAATAGAATGCTTGATACCATGACAGCCTTTATAATAGAACGCGTGTGACCACACACACATCTAAATATTGCACTTGGGGGAAAAAATCTTCTAAAGTAGGAATAGAATGAAACAAACAGCCATTCTATTTTTGCTCTATTATAGAGGCCACTATAGTAGACATCGATCAAGTGCACAAGGCTACATGTGTGCAAAAATAACGTTCACCAAGTAAAAAAATGTAATAATCCCCCCTCACTCACACACGTGGTACTGTCAAGTTCAACAAAACAATATCTTTGGGCTACACTGGAGGTTACTACATTGTAGAACAGATGTCCACAGGCAGAAAATGTACCATGTGCCAGCAGCAGAGTATGAGGCCCTTTTGTTGGCATAATTGATCTCTTTCAGGCAGAGTACACATGGCATACCTATCTTTATCCACTGTACTGAAAAAGTGAGAAAGAGGGAAAGTGTGTGCTGTTCCTTTCACCTCTATAGGTTTCTCTGGTTAACTTAGCTAATGGAGAATTTGATCCTGCTAGCAAGATAACATTACTTAAAATGCTAACAATACTTGTTCCACCACACTTTCTCCCTCACCTCAAACCTTCCAAATGCCAGTTGTTTTTCGGTTACAGCTCATGAAGTATGCTTCATCACCTTCTCACCCCTTTCTCCGTGGTCAGGCTTCTCACCTACCTCTTCGTTATCGTTCAGGAGACGAGCTGATGTAAATGGAAAACTGCCTTTCTACTCTCTGCTGTCTTTCCAGAGCACGCGCTGGTGCTGTAATTGGCAGTTTGGTCTCTTCTCTCTTTAGTCTCATCCTGCATTCTGCTGTTACGATTGGCTGAGCCTTGGATACAGCCAGTATTGCTCCAAACGCGCATCACTTGTTCGCTTACAGCCAGTAGTCTGATCCAAAGCCCCCCCCCTCCCTCCAAAACCTTTCTCATCAGATCTACACGAATCACGTAGGTCACCTATTTTGGATTCAAAACAGCGAATTTTGCCGAAAGGTGACTAGTTTGCATCCCTGAAGAGAGCCTCATCGAAATTGCAACAAGCGGTTCTGTGAAAATGTAATCAGAAGCCACTGCCAGATTTCTGGATCGGGCTGCGCTCAGAGTATCCTGCCTTGGCAAATCTCGCTGTTTAGACACTGATGCCCTTTTGCAACCACGTACCTATGTGAAATTGGATTCTCGGCCCTCACTAGCATGAAAACTAAATACATGCACAGACTGTGGTTGGAATTATTGCAGAGTTATGTGCATCCTTTCAAGCACACCCTTGTCATTAACCTGTGGTGAGTTATTCACAATGCTTCATGAACAAATAAGGTTTTATATGTAAGATGGTTAAGAGCAAAATTATTGATTATATTATGCTGGAACACCCTCAGCTGCCTTAGTTCCTGCCAGTATCACTGAGAGAAAGAGGTATGCGATGGAGGGTTGGGGAGAGGAGAGGAAAAGGGAGGAGAAAGGAGGTGTAACTTACATCCCTCTTTAGCCAGGTAGAGGTTCCTGGTCCCTGTATGTGTTTTGACCTTCTTGTCCTTCAGTTTGACGGAATCCTCTCTGCTTACCGCCACTACGATGTTCAGCTTCCTACCATTCACACGGATACCCCCGCTCTAAGACAGACAAACATGTTACCCCCAAACATACATTACAGCAACTCAGAGCTCATCAGAAGCGATGTACCTGAAGAATACATGAGTAATTTATCCTATTCCGTCTCACCTCTGACTCGTCCTCCGCGGCAGCAATGCATTTCTCTGCTGCTTCTTTAGACTTGAACTGAGCAAAGGCAATACCTGACCAGACAACAGAGCACAGTCAACAACCATTACCAACCAACACAGTCATGATTCAATGTTAACATGTAGACATCTACTATCTGACTGGCATCACTTCATGTCATTGTTTAAGTTTGGGCAGGGGACAGAGCTAGAGAGAGAGTGAGGTTGTGTTGGAGCCAGGACTATACCTTTAGAGTGTTCAGTGTCAGGGTGTAGGCAGATCTGGAGGTACTTCAGTTCTCCATACGGCAGTAACACCTCCTCCAAGCCCTCCTCCTCCGTATCAAACGACAGGTTCCTGATAAAGATGGTTTTTCCCTCATTGACGTCTGATGGGAGGGGCTTTCTCTTGGCTGCATGATCGACAGAGAGATACAGCGCCAGAGAGAGCCAGCGCCAGAGAGAGCCAGCGCCAGAGCCAGAGCAGGAGCCAGAGCGAGAGCCAGAGCCAGAGAGAGCGAGAGCGAGGCAGAGCCAGAGAGAGCCAGAGAGAGCCAAAGACAGAGACAGAGAGAGCCAGAGCCAGAGCCAGAGAGAGCCAGAGCCAGAGAGAGCCAGAGCGAGCCAGAGAGAGCCAAAGACAGAGACAGAGAGAGCCAGAGACAGAGAGAGCCAGAGCCAGCAAGAGCCAGAGAGAGCCAGAGCCAGAGAGAGCCAGAGCGAGGCAGAGCCAGAGAGAGCCAGAGAGAGCCAAAGACAGAGACAGAGAGAGCCAGAGCCAGAGAGAGCCAGAGCCAGAGAGAGCCAGAGCGAGCCAGAGAGAGCCAGAGCGAGCCAGAGCCAGAGAGAGCGAGAGCCAGAGAGAGCGAGAGCCAGAGAGAGCGAGAGCCAGAGAGAGCGAGAGCCAGAGAGAGCGAGAGCCAGAGCGTTGGAGGGGTTCAAACAGAGGGCAACCTGGAACATACTGACTGATATTTCATCAAGAGAAAAGACAACCGTTTCATACCAGAATCCTCACTGTCATCATCTTCATCGTCATCTTCATCAGACCCAAGATCACTTTTGTCATCGTCATCTGCCTCCTGAGACTCTGCATCGTCATTCTCCTCAACACCCTCCTCCTCTGACGGGGTGTCTGGATGCTGAGCTGACTTAGAGCTGACTTCGTAGAAAGAATAACTATTAAACACAACACTTCAACAATATCCTGGCTGCAATACTCCAGTCCTCAGAACCAAAGACTGGCCAAAGAAGACCAATTTAGACATAAAATGGGTTGTTTGGATCCTAATTGGTAAACTGCCTGTTAACAGTTCAATTTGAATTATCAATGCAGATTCACTGTCCTACAGCCCAGCCAGGCAATTTATAAACTTAATCTACCCTGGAAAAAAGTTGACACATTATTAACTCATTCTACTAGGCTAGCATTTGGTTTGCAACAGTTGGGGTTTGTCTAAATCTTGCTGCTTGCTTTTCTGACATGTGCAAAAACGTTACAGTTTTTTGGGGCAATCTCCACCCTTCCATAGGAGAGAATAAACATGACTGACAATCTCTGAGCCAGACGAATACATTTATCAGGATCATTTTAATGGATATATCAAAAGAACTGGAAATAGAAAGAAACATAAAACAAATGTCTGTTGTCATTTCAGCTGCTTGATTTGATTGTGTGTTAGCTTTAGTTGGCTAGCTAGCAAAGAAGAAGTAGCTAGCCTGCATGGCAACCTATTTTGCTTAGAATGTTTGGAATAGACAAAGCTTGTTTGGCTAGCTACTTCGGAATCTCAGAATTAACAACTGGCTTTTGCCAGGACTAAATCGTCTGGTGGAAGGACGAAATGAAACAAATTTGCTCATTTTCATTTATGAAAACATGTAATTCATCTTTAAAAATATATGTTGGTAACCATTTTCTAAAACAGGAATGATAGTGAATAACACCCTCCTTTGGGCTGTTTGCCCTGACCCCCCGAGCTGTGTTGAGTCTTCGAACAGCCCTTAGTCGGCAGTTATTCACACGATAATCCCTAGGTTCTCATGCCTTATTTCTTAATTACATCCATGTCAAGGTCTACATCTTTACAGCCCATCTCAAACTGAGGACATGCAGAAAGAGATTAAAAAGACAGCAAAAGCTCATACTTGTTATCTTCTACTTCTTCCTCCTCCTCTTCAGAGTCACTTTCAGGTGCCGGTTTCTCTGCTGTGACCTTTTCCTCTTTCTTAGCTCCTGGCTGAGTAGCGACAAACTTGTCTTTAGCCACAGCCCAATCAACAGCTACCTGCCTTCCTGTAAAGGACAGAATGACTTGATTGCAGCTGATGAAGCCACAGTAGACTATTGAGATGTGCCCCATCTTTATCAGAGATATTCACAGGGCAGAAAAAGGTCTCACACACACTGTTAAGAATGCTATTTTCTGATGATTATTCCCTATTGAGATTTGGCCTCTGGGTACCCTCTCCCAGGCCAGAGGTCACCGTAAAGCAGGCCTCAGTAAATGGTATCTGGGCCCCTGAGCCATAACCATAGGTGGCCTTAAATGATTAAGATGTTTCAAGTGTATAGTCTATTCAACCCCAAGGTCTCCACCTTGATCAAATGTTTTGGCACCGGGCACGGAAGCGTGAAACAACAAACAGATATGGCTAGAGTATTTAGATCAGCCCTGAGAGATTTGCTGCAAACCTCTGAGAGGAACATATCTGTCTTCACATATACATATGTCTGTCTCTGTCAATTCAACTTATAATTAAGAAGTTGTTCCCCTTATACTTTTCATCTAGCAGTTCTCCACACCTTGACCAGGTTTTCAATTCCTAACACACACACCGGGTTAAGGTGTCTCACCTTTGATCTCCTTTAGGTGTATTGCGTTCAAGGCCTTTCCTGCCTCCAAGACGTTCTTAAACTGGACAAACGCAAAGCCCCGCATCTATCCATCTGATGAAATACACACGGGAAGGTAAACAGAGTGAGGAATAGTCAGACACCAGATAGAAAACATGTTACTGACTCTAGTCTGTAGTTGTCTTTGCACAACTAAATCCACAAAGGCTCAACAGTGCTTAGTGTGGTTGGGTGGTGATTCTCTCAAGTTGAAGTCTGTACCTGGATTAAGGGGGATGTTAGCCTCCAGAACTGTCCCAAACTTGGCAAAGCTTCAGATCATCCTCAGAGCACTGTGGGAACACAAGACAAACATTAACAACTAACTGCAGACAAAGCATCCTCGCACAAAGGGGAGGCCAAAGGGAAAGATTGTTTGTCTGTGTGTATTAGTTATGCAAGGGTTGACTTGTAACCCACAATCCCTGGGGTTATATCAGCGGAGTGGGCAGGTTTAGGGCAATTAAATATTGTGTGGCTGAAGGGCGGGTGGGAGGCGGGCGGGTTGAATAAAGAGAAAACAATGCATTAAAAATCCATAAATGTACACAGTGAACAAGACAATAGGAACAACTTCCTAATATTGAGTTTCACCCCTTTTGCCCTCAGAACAGCCTCAATTAATTGGGACATGGACTCCACAAGGTTTCGAAAGCATTCCACAGGAATGCTGGCCCATGTTGATTCCAATGCTTCCCACAGTTGTGTCAAGTTGGCTGGATGTCCTTTGGGTGGTGGACCATTCTTGATACACACGGGAAACTGTTGAGTGTGAAAAACCCAGCAGCGTTGCAGTTCTTGACACACTCAAACCAGTGCGGTTGGCACCTACTACCATACCCCGTTTAAAAGCACTTAAATATTTTGTCTTGCCCATTCACCCTCTGAATGGCACACACAATACATGTCTCAATTGTCTCAAGGCTTAAACATCCTTCTTGAACCTTTCTCCTCCCTTTCATCTACAGTGATTGAAATGGATTTAACAAGTGACATCAATAAGGGACCACAGCTTTCACCTGGTCAAATCTGTGTCATGGAAAGAGCAGGTGTTCCTAATGGTTTGTACACTTAGTATAATTATTGTGCAATCATATCTATGGGCTACATTTAGGTTAATCTTTCATAATTTTTTATCTGCTGTTGGTACGTAGCCTAAGCCTAAACTTCAAGCCTAACTGTAGCGTGCACCAAATACACACCAAATGCGAAACGCTTTGGGGAACTTGAGCAGAAAAAGTTAACGATGATCCACTGAGGCAACAAGGGCAGCGTTTCATTCAATAAGAGAAAAGCTGCGAAATGGAGAGTTGAAAATAAATAGAAGGGAGGGCCAGAACAGTATACTAATGATTGGGAAAGATTCAATTAAGTGGTAAAAAGAGGAAGAATGTATGATGATTTCGAAGCGCTATACAAATTCAACCTCTCACAATGTCTAAAATAATATTAACTCAGAATTAAGCATTTCTTGCAGTAAAATTATACACCAAATGTAACATTTTTACTCTGGATCAGGAGTGAGGAAATATGATCTTTCTTTCAGCATCTAGAGATAATAAATGAGCGGTTAGGGACCATCTGGAAAAGGCGTCATCTTCATCAGCATCATCAAATATGCATCCGAGTCAAACTGTAATCTTATCAAAAACATGTTGGGTCGTTTTAACAGCTACTAACTTCCTTAAAACCGGTCACTGATGCCATTTGGGAATTTAGCATAGAATAACTTGTACAGCTTATTTTTATTGCATTTTCTCCCTGGTCCATAAACATCTTTGCTGCGGGAGAGAAGCAGAGATGAAAGAGGAAAGAAAAAAACTATAGATTATATAAATTTATGACATTCTGGTGAGCAAGGGTTTATTTAGTGTTCTAGGGGACGAAGTAATGACAGAAGAGAAGCTGCATGTATCTAATTATAGACAAGTTGACTAAGCCTAAAATGTTGGAAACGATAAGCAAAAACATAAGCTTATCTAAAAAAATGCCATCAAAAATGAATTTGGCCATCTCTGACTGTGCAGCGCATTTTCTATATTTGCAGGTTATAGTTAGGTGCAGGCAGTGGTGGTTCTAGCTTGTATGGCTCTCTGGGCAACCCCCCCCCCAAAAAAAAACACAATTCTGCACTAATTGTAATTTTATTCAGACATTTGGAAAACACTTTTTTTTTTTTATCATAACATTTAAAAAACGATATAAACATAAAAATATACACAAAAAGACTCAAATATCAAAAAGTAGAAACAAAGACAAATAGAAATGAATTGCATTACTAAATGCATTAGTACCGTACAAAGTTAGAGGTGCACTATTTGATAGATTCCCCCACTCTCTAGCTCACAACCTAGAATCAGGGCACCAACTCCGACAAAGTTAATTGACCTACAGTCCCACACGGTGACATGATATCATTGACATGACGTGCAAATGAGCGATAGAAAATCGATCGCGCAAATGTCACCATTTGGAATATATATATATTGTTTTTGTGCAGGCGCCTCATGCCATCCTGGGCAGCTGCCCATGTCGCCTATGCCTAAATCCACCCCTGGGTGCAGACCTCAGATTGTAACTGTATCACAGTGTCAGGCAGTTGTGGATGGGTTGTTAGCAATTGCGGGCAGGTGAAAAGCTGGCCCCCGCATCACTAGTGTCTGTCTGTGTCTGTGTGTGTGTGTGTCAAACCTTGAAACTGAGATTCCTGATGATCAGTCTTGCTTTCCTTCGGTTTTTCTTTAAAGCTCCTTGAGATGTATGTTCTTTTTGTAAAACTGGTTATTTTGGTCCTGTAGCTGTGTAGAAGACAAGACCACAAATGTTTGATCCTCTAATTTCACCATAAAAAATGTAAGGAAGGCATCTAGCTAAATAACAGCTAAGCATACACAGTTTTTTTTTTATACCGGTTGTTCCCTTCTTCTTGGCCACCGACACGTTGATCTTCTGTCCATCATAGTCTTTCACCTCTCTAACCGCGCGCTGTGCATCCTCCTCCATGGAGTAGGTGACATATCCAAACCCCCGACATTTGTCTTCTCCTGTAGGGACAATGTGTCAGAGTTGTTTTTTCACACATATTCTTTAATATTATTACAAAGCAGGACATGGTCTTATAAGGGATTTGCGTCAATTCAAATCTGGTATCAGGACAAAATATGATTCAGAGTCACCGAATATACTTTAAGTATTTTTATTAAACTCAAGCGATAAATGGTAAATGCAATTTTCGTATATACGGGTTCTCTGTATCACCTCACAGGGCAGAACAGAGAACTGGCAGGATGTAAGTAAACAGCTGTTCTTATACTGTGATAGACGTAGTTCCAACCCGTCTGTTGGCCTATCACAGTAGAGGCTGAGCGTGGTTTAAACTTGCTCAGCCTATCGCCGGCGCTCAGGCTGGTCCCAGCCTCTTGGCGCTCCTTGGTGTCCGGCGCTGTTGCTGTGTAGATTACGCTCCCACACCCCAGAGACTGAGGTCAGACAGCTCTGTAACATTGTTTGAGCCATTTGCACCTGCATAGAAAGCACACTGTTCTCGCTCAAGGCTAACCACAGCTTCCCAGCACACTTATCAAGTTTTTGTCCGATATGAAGCTGACCAGAATTAGCATTTGGATATGTTTACCAAACGCGCTAACAATTGGACATAAATAACGGATTTTTTCGAACAAAACAAACATTTATTGTGGACCTGGGATTCCTGCTGTGCTTTCTGATCGAAACCAACAAAGGTAATGAAATATTTATAATATATTTTATTGTTTATAGTGACGCTATCTTTGCAGCTGTGATATGCTAATTTGAGCGCCGTCTCAGATTATAGCGTGCAATTATTTTTCAAGTTTTTTAAAATCAAGTTTTTTTTAAATCTGACATAGCGGTTGCATTAAGGAGAGGTATATCTATAATTCAATGTGTATAACTTGTATTATCATCTATATTTATGATGAGTATTCATGTTGAAACGATGGGCTATGCAAAGTCACTTGATGTTTTTGCATTTAGGGAATCTTGTAGCCTCAATGTAAACTCAGATTTTTTGATATAAATATGAATTGAATCAAACAAAACACGCATTTTTGTGTAACATGAGGTCCTATGAGTGTCATCTGATGAAAATAATCGAAGGTTAGTGATTCATTTTATCTCTATTCTGTTTTTTGTGAAGCTATCATTAGCTGGGAAAAATGGCTATGATTATTTTTTAGTTTTGTGGTGACCTAACATAATCGTTTGTAGTGCTTTCGCTGAAAAGCCTATTTGAAATCAGACACTTTGGTGGGACTAACAACAAGATTACCTTAAAAATTATATAAGACACATGTATGTTTGAGGAATTTTTATTATGAGATTTCTGGTTTTTGAATTTGGCGCCCTGCACTTGGACTTGCTGTTGTCATATTGGTCCCGATATCGGGCTTGCAGCCATAAGAAGCTAGCTAACTAAGTTAGTAGCTGTTTCACCTTTTTCCTTGACAACAAAACAGTGCTTCACAGGTCCAATCTCAGAGAATATCTCCTCCAAGCGGTCGTTAGATGCATCTACTGGCAGACTCTGGACGAAAATTGTTAGCGCTGACATTGTTTATTATGTACTAATCTTTAGCTAGTTTCGTCTGATAACTGTTGCTTTTTTTAGCCAGTCAACCAACGTCAAATGGAGCTAACTGGCAACTTTCTTTCCGGTATTTTCAAAAGTAACGTTATTGTCTCCCCAGCGAATTCTAATCTTCACTTCCAAGACATAGATACAATTATTATAATATAAAAACTGTATGAAAGAATGGTAACCGCGAGTAGCTAAATGGTAAATACACATTTTCTCAACAAAGCAGCCATCTTCTAATTGTACGGAAGTTGTCATCGGTGATTCCGGTGTTGATGCCAGTTCTGACTGCCGACCAAATCTGACTGAGCGCCGCGCCGACCTGCGTCACAAATAAACGTTTGGGATGTTGATTCACTCCCACAACTTGGAGACAGATCCGACAAGCAATGTGTTTTCCCGGGAACTGCTCACACGCGCCTGTTAGGCATAGTAACAAAGTTGTGGGAGACAAGCAGCATCCTAAACTTTTATTTGTGATGCAGATCGGAACGACGGTTAGTAAAATCAAATCACATTTTATTGGTCACATACAAATGGTTAGCAGATGTTAATGCGAGTGTAGCGAAATGCTTGTGCTTATAGTACAGACAGTGCAGTAGTATCTAACAATTCCCCAACAACTACAGTTGAAGTCAGAAGTTTACATACACTTAGGTTGGAGTAATTAAAACTCGTTTTTCAACTACTACACAAATTTCTTGTTAAACTATAGTTTTGGCAAGTCGGTTAGGACATCTACTTTGTGCATGACAAGTATTTTTTCCAACAATTGTTTACATACAGATTATTTCACTGTAAGTCAGAAGTTTACATACACTAAGTTGACTGTGCCTTTAAACATCTTTGAAAATTCCCGAAAATAATGTCATGGCTTTAGAAGCTTCGGATAGGCTAATTGACATAATTTGAGTCAATTGGAGGTGTACCTGTGGATGTATTTCAAGGCCTACCTTCAAACTCAGTACCTCTTTGCTTGACATCATGGAATCAATAGTACGCAAGTATAAACACCATGGGATCACGCAGCCGTCATACCGCTCAGGAAGGAGACGCGTTCTGTCTCCTAGAGATGAACGTACTTCGGTGCGAAAAGTGCAAATCAATCCCAGAACAACAGCAAGGTACTTTGTGAAGATGCTGGAGGAAACAGGTACAAAAGTATCTATATCCACAGTAAAACTAGTCCTATATCGACATAACCTGAAAGGCCGCTCAGCAAGGAAGAAGCCACTGCTCCAAAACCTCCTGAGGTTGAAAAGGCGCTGTTGTGCCTTCTTCCCCACACTGTGTGGGTGGACCATTTCAGTTTGTCTGTGTCGTGTGCGCTGAGGAACTTAACTTTCCACCTTCTCCACTGCTGTCCCTCCGATGTGGATAGGAGGATGCGCCCTCTGCTGTTTCCTGAAGTCCACGAACATCTCCATTGTTTTGTTGACGTTGAGTGAGAGGTTGTTTTCCTGACACCACACTCCGAGTGCCCTCACCTCTTCCCTGTAGGCTGTCTCATCGTTGTTGGTAATCAAGCCCACTACTGTTGTGTCATCTGCAAACTTGATGATTGAGTTGGAGGCGTGCTTGGCCACGCAGTCGTCGGTGAACAGGGAGTACAGGAGGGGGCTGAACACGCACCATTGTGGAGCCCCAATGTTGAGTGTCAGCGAAGTGGAGATTTTATTTCCTACCTTCACCACCTGGGGGCGGCCCGTCAGAAAGTCCAGGACCCATTTGCACAGGGCGGGGTTGAGTCCCAGGCCTCCAGCTTGATGATGAGCTTAGAGGGTACTATGGTGTTGAATGCGTAGCTGTAGTCAATGAACCGCATTCTTACATAGGTATTCCTTTTGTCCAGATGGGATAGGGCAGTGTGCAGTGTGATGGCGATTGCTTCGTCTGTGGACCTGTTGGGGCGGTATGCAAACTGAAGTGGGTCTAGGGTGGCCGGTAAGGTGGAGGTGATATGATCCTTGACTAGTCACTCAAAACACTTCATGATGACAGAAGTGAGTGCTTCGGGGCGGTAGTCATTTAGTTCAGTTATCTGTGCCTTCTTGGGTACAGGAACAATGGTAGCCATCTTGAAGCATGTGGGGACAGCAGACTGGGATAGGGAGCGATTGAATTAGTCCGTAAACACACCAGCCAGCTGGGCTGCGGATGCTCTGAGGACGCGGCTAGGGATGCCATCTGGGCCAGCAGCCTTGCGAGGGTTAAAACGTTTAAATGTTTTACTCACTTCGGCCACGGAGAGGGGGGGGTGCAGTCCTTATTAGCGGGCTGCGACGGTGGCACTGTATTATCTTCAAAGCTGGCAAAGAAGGTGTTTAGTTTGTCTGGAAGCGTGACGTCGGTGTCCGTGACGTGGCTGGTTTCTTTTTTGTAGTCCGTGATTTCCTGTAGACCCTGCCACATACGTCTCGTATCTGAGACGTTGAATTGCGACTCCATCTTGTTCATGTACCAGCATTTCGCTTGTTTAATTGCCTTGCGGAGGGAGCATTGTTTATATTCAGCCATATTCCCAGACCTCTTTCCATGGTTAAACGCGGTGTTCGCACTTTCAGTTTTGAGCGAAATCCGGCATCCATCCACGGTTTCTGGTTAGGGTAGATTTTAATAGTCAGTGGGTACAACATCTCCAATGCACTTCTTTATAAACTCACTCACCGAGTAAGCGTGATGTTATTCTGAGGTTAACCAGGACATATTCCAGTTCCGCGTGATCAAAACAATCTTGAAGCGTGGCTTCCAATTGGTCAGACCAGTGTTGAATGGTTCTCGTCACTGGTACATCCTGTTTGAGTTTCTGCCTATAAGACGGTAGGAGCAAGATGGCGTCGTGGTCGGATTTGCCGAAGGGAGGGCTTTGTATGCATCGTGGAAGTTAGAGTAGCAGTGGTTGAGTGTATTGCCCCTGCGTGTGGTGAAATTAATATGCTGATGGAATGTAGGTAGCCTTGTTCTCAAATTTGCTTTGTTAAAATCCCCAGCTACAATAAATGCAGCCTCAGGATATATGGTTTCCAGTTTACATAGAGTCCAGTGAAGTTCCTTGAGAGCCGTCTTGGTGTCTGCTTGAGGGGGAATGTACACAGCTGTGACCTATAACTGACAAGAATTCTCTTTGTAGGTTAAATGGCCGGCATTTGATTGTAAGGAATTCCAGGTCGGGTGAGCAGAAGAACTTGAGTTCCTGTATGTTGTTATGATTATACCATGAGTCGTTAATCATCAAGCATACACCCCCGCCCTTCCTCTTCCCAGAGAGGTGTTTATCTCTGTCGGCACGATGCATGGAGAAGCCCGGTGGCTGATTTGGTTTAAGTAATAATGCCCTTGAAGCCGGTGTTTGGAGGATATATGTATATGTATTTTGGAGTGGACTGTGATTGAAATAGTATGTTTTTATATATTTTTTTTAAATTACAAAAACATACTTCTTCAATCACAGTCCACTCCAACATACAAATATATATCCTTCAAACACTGGCTTTGAGGGCATTATCACTTTTATACAACGAGTTACCAACATATTCAAATAATGTTTGACATTTTCATTAACGTTATGTTTATGAATTTATTCATACTATTTCATCCTTCCACAAGATAAATTCCCGACACAAATCTAGGGTTGCTACCCAAGCCGGCTGGATGTTCCTTCTATCAGTTTGGTTGCCAGAGACACGACCCAGTCGTTCAGTCTTTTTTTTCTGTATCTATAGACGCAACCCAGTCGTTCGTACTAAACGTTCCATTGTCATATTGGCTCGCAACGTTCTTATCCATCGCTTGCTAGTTAGCCAACTACGGCTAACTTAGTCACGTCAAACACTGCAGCTAGAACAGTAGCCGCATTTGCATAAGCTGTTTTCTAGTGACATTTATTTGGACACAACCATAACAATGAGCTAATGAGGCGCAATTTCACCTGGCATAGAAAATGTGCTCTCATTGTTCAGAGGAGATAGCCAACAACACATTTAACACAATCTTTTCAAACTGAAGCTGGAAAGACTGAAAACTAGCTGCACTTAGTTTAGTTTGCCCTTTTTTCTATTGAAATTACTTTGCATATATCCATATAAATGATGCCAGTTGATTCATGATTTCGACCGGCTGAGAAACACTGCCTCCCGACATGTTCATTACTATGGGACAGCAGGAGATAGAATTTGAATATTGAAACAATGATACAAACGTCAGAGAAACATACAGCAAGCTTCATACAGTTAAACTAAACGTCTCAAATAAATGTGAGATAATGTCTAGATACTTTTTATAGTGGAGATCAAGTTTATAAAGTGCCTGGCTGGGTTGATGAGACAGTGGATTGCGCAGTCAGATGGAACAGAGTAAATAGGCATTTTAACATTGTAGATTTCGCTGGTCGTAACTTCTGGAATAGACACCGTCTGGAATGCGGTTTTAACCAATCAGCATTCAGGATTAAACAGTTAGATATGGCATCGACACCAGCAAGTCTTCTTATTCCGCATGGTAGTAGTGAGCCAACAAACTAGTCTGAGCATTACTGCAACTGTGCGTGTATCATGCAAAGCTACTAGGGCAGTGGTTCCCAACTCTGGTCCTCGAGTCCTTCTTCGATGGGGTTTAACGGCGGTTGGAATCCAATGTTAATGGTGCATTACCGCCATCAACTGGACTGGGTATTGAATAAGAAACAACAACAAAAAACATTCCAGGAAAGGGGGAAAAACATAATACAAAATAAAACACGTCAACTAAAAAACATTAAAATAATTAAGAAGTATGATGTTTAAACAATCACAGTCCACTCCAAAATACACAGGCTCAAGGGCCTGTGATGGGGCTACATTCACCTACAGGATTTCTTGCACCGCCTCGGCTGTGAAATCAAAAGTCCCACAAAATGTTCAGCGGCATTCAATGATTCCAATTTTCTTACACTTATTTTTCGCTTGTGCTGTACAGTTTATGACCATTACAATAAATAATACAAAGTACACCTTTTTAACATGTAGCATTTCACTATCCCTCGATTGATGAGAAACCTTCACTGGTCTTGGTGGCTCTACTACCGTTGCTTCTTCCCCGCTACCCGTTCCTTCCAAATTTTCTCACCACCTCCAGATAGGAAACACTCCTTACCCTTGCCACCTCATTCTCCTTCACCCTAACAGGGCACTCCCAAGAATTCAGGCGCATGTTCACATCCACAGTTGCAGCATTTCCCTTCATCTGGCATACAATATTTTTTCCTTCTGCACACACTTGACTAAATATTTTACAGTTATGACACTGAAGGGGCTTGTGCACAGAAGCTCTTACAGGGTATCTCATTAATAACTTTATATGAGAAGGGAGAGACTTCATCAAAAAAGAGTAGCATAGAGGAAGTGAACTTCTTTTCTCCATCTACTGTTACCATGCAGGTCAATTGACGAGCACCAACCACTCCATCGATTCTTCAGTTATATCCTCTGCCTTTATTTCTTTCACCACTCCAGAAATAACCCCCTTGATCGGCACCCTGCTACGAAAACCCATGCAGGAAACATTCCACTCCATATCTTTTTGAGTCTTAACACACGCTTCTTCTGCTCCGCAGACACACAAAAAATCTAAATAAGACCACTTCTTGTGACTCTCACTGACCACACTTTCTTCCAACACATTCCAGATTTTCCTGGAGACGTTAAACAGATTTCCCAAGTAGCATTCATCCAAAACCCTGACTCCGACCAAAAACGAGTCTAGTGGTTTCCAGCTTTCCAAAAATAGACTGTATGACAATAGCTCTAATACAAGTGTTCACGGTGGACCTACAGTACTGGCGGATCATGAACATAAAGGTTTGACTAAAACAAATTGACAGAATTGGCTAAATCTTGAGGGAAAAAACATGTAAAGATCTTGTCCATTGTCAACTTGTCATCTTTCCAGTTTAAATCTAATGTAAATATTAGAAAAATCAACTAATGGTAACATTGACAAATTCATCTCAATTAATTACTTATCCAGTTGAAGTAAAATGGCACATCTGTTGGAAAACATTGCATTGAAGAGTTGCAGTATGTCTTAACAAAATAATTATTTTTAAAGAACGGCAAAGACAATCAGAACTTCACTGCGATGTACACAGGAGAATACACACAGGGATGATAATACGAGTATTTATTATATACCCGTAGATTTAGGAGGTCCTAGAGCAGGGGTATTCAACCTGGGGTCCAAGGTAATGCAGGAGGACGGTGAAAATATATATATAAAAACAAGTGGATTTTATATGAATATCACTAGCAACAACAATACATGTTTTTGAATTACATACCTACAGTAGAAAAGAGGATAATATCTTCTAAAGGCTTCAACTCCTAATATTAAGCAAATTACACTCACTGGAGTATCATAGGCTTCAAAAAAGCACCCGCGAATAGGCTACCAGTGAAGCAAGTGCTGCTGGTAAGCTTTCTTGACTTGGGTATACATTTTTGTCAATACATTGCTAACCTTTGCTTAACCAGCTAAACAGCTGCTCTTAGCAAAAATGTGTTTGGAGTTATCTTTCTAGCTAATAGGCTATGTTAGAGATTCACACACCTTCACAGGTCAAAATATTGAAAAAAACTATCTACCAAATCTATTAATTTTAAAATGTTGATAACTTCTCCTTGCCATTATCATTCACCTGATAACACAAGATGTCATTTTATTTATTTATTTTTGCTAACATATGGGGGTCCCTGGGTCACCGGTTTCCCTGGGCAAGAAAAGGTTGAAGACCCCTGTTCTAGTGTTCCTCATTTGATTGTCAAACAAGACTGCTACTTGATTGGTTAATATAGAACGGTGGGTAAGACTGACGCAAAATATAAATTACGTTTCTATATAAACAGGAGACTAATCATGTCTGGAAAATGTATCATAAACCACGTTTCCATTCAGTTTTTATACGAGTAAAGTCATACTCTATTAAAATTATGACAGCTGTGATGGAAACAATTTTATAAATGCCAACAGATTATTTGTTCGTTCGACACGGTGGGATCTTTTTGTGTTGGTAAAAATAATCAAGGGAAAGGGGGATCCCTAGTCAGTTGTACAACTGAATGCCTTCAACTGAAATGTGTCATCCGCATTTAAAATTATGCAAGAAATGGCGGTGGAACGTCCTTTATGCGCAAATATGTATATAATAACCATCATATCGAAGTAAACTTGGAGTCCCGCGATGATATGGTGTGTGGTCCTCCCACTACGACTCGGGAAACCATGCAGTTTATTAGGCTACTGATGCAATATGTTAAACTTCACAGGGTGGTGAAAGTTCACTGGGATCTTGATGCTCCTTTCCAATACATATCAAAGGTCTTATTCTGGTGACATGATCGATGCTTAGCTGCCTTTTGACGTGATAAATAAAAATTCTCACTCTTATCCATAATATTCATCATATAGACCACATGTCAAACTCATTCCATGGAGGGCCGAATATCTGCGAGTTTTCGCTCCTCCCGTGTACTTGATTGATGAATTAAGGTCACTGATCAGTAAGGAACTCCCCTCACCTGGTAGTCTAGGACTTAATTGAAAGGGGGGAAGAAAAAAAACAGTAGACATTAGGTCCTGCATGGAATGAGTTAGACGCCCTTGATGTGGACTATACCCGCACAGCATCTGCGAGATGTTGGCTGGAGCACACGTGCCAAGACGCACATTTTATATTTAATGCAGTTTGTGACAAAACTATCGGTAGAATTGAAAATGTGATGGAAATATATTGAACTTTAGATTTTTATTCAGTACATGAAAACTTAAGAGAAAAGGTCAATTTTGGGAAAACACCACTGGTGAGAAAATATGCAGATTCTAGAGTATTCACATTTCCATCCAATTGGCGACAGATTGAAATCTATATAGTGAAACAAAGCAATCTTGCATCTGTCTGATAATAGTCAGGCTAAACTATGGGATTTGTCAAGTAAGACGAAAACAAGTTGATAACTGCTTGATAAGGAACAATGGAGTATTTTTAAATCATAGGTGTCAAACTCATTCCATGGAGGGCCAAGTGTCTGGGTTTTCGATCCTCCCTTGTACAGATATGATTGTCACTGATTAGTAAGGAACTCTCCTCACCTGGTTGTCTAGGTCTTAATTGAAAATTAAAAAACAAACCAGCAGACAGTAGGCCCTCCATGGAATGAGTTTGACACCCCTGTTCTAAATGATCTTCAAAACAAGTCTGTATGCGCAGGGAAATATGTGTAAAGATACATTCTCTGAGAACCACCAGTGTAAGCGAATTGCATATCAGTCATTACGTTTTTTCGCCTTCTGCCTATTTGCTCTTCTGTCTCAGCATTCATGTTGCTTTTGTTACTAAGTGTTAGTGTTTGCAGTATTATGCTGGATATTAAAGTTTACACAAGGATGTGTTCTTAAGGCTTTATAAGGCAGATTATCATAAGAGGACATAGGTCATAGTCACCCAAATAATAGGTCATTTTTTGTACAATTATGGCATGTTCAGCTTAGAGACTGTCTGCCCATTTGTCCTTGAATCTCTTGGCAAACTGGAGGGGCTCGCTCATTGGGTTGTGTTTGAGAAAGTCCTCTTCATTAGTTACATAACCAACAATACCACTCTGTATGCATATCTTTTACAAGACAAACTTATAACGTATAAATCCATTGAACAATTTTAATAAGATTGCATAGATTATTTAACACAAGTTATGTAGTGTTAGCACGTCATAATAAAAAAGTAATTTAACACACTTTGCACTGTCCACCTCAATTTCAAACGTTGTTATGAGCACAGCCACACAGCAGAAGTGATGATTCGACTTCCGCTTTACTTTCCTACTGCAGGGCGCCGGTGGCAAACTTGCAAGAGTAAATTGATATAGTATAAAAGTAAACAAGTATAAGTGTATTTTTATTTCATCCAAGTTCTCCAACGTTAGCTAGACCTACTAGGCTAGTTCTGCTGTGATAACATTAGTTGTGTCGCGCCAGCGTTAAGGGCCATCCACCAAGCCCATAACTATAGGCTACATATCTATAAAACGTTTGTGAGCATCCACACTAGAGAAAAGAGGGTCGTTTTTCATTCTGCAGTCCTACGTCAATCAACTGATCAATGCATCATACTGCACGCTGCCTATTAATAAAGGTGTTAACAAAACCATTCATGGAGTCTCTAACGCACAGACACTGGTTCAGATCATTCAATGCAGGGTATGTTCATTGTCATAGTGAAAACTGCAAATAATGCATCGGTGCAACAACGTTATCATAATAACCGGACAAAAGTTAGCACACCAATGTACTTTGTCTCAACAATCCACAGGTACTGCAGGATTGTGTTCCAACTAGGCAGCACACCAGACCAACTAAGCTAATTGATCAGTTCAATGACTGCCTAAATTCAACATAACTGGTCTTCCAGGTCAGTTAAATCAAAACATGAAGTGCCCGCGGCACCCAGGACCAGGGTTGCCTACTCCTGCTATAGCCGGTTGTGCATATTACCTAGATATTAGCGCTATAAACTAAAGATTTACCAAAGTGCAAGAAAAAAAAAGGTTCACAGATTATGAAATGGAAGATCTGTACTGCGCGTTCCTCCAGGCTGCGCTGTTGTCCCCATGGCACGCAAAGCTTATGTTTTTAGACTGTATTATTATACCTGGGCTACAACACAGTGCAATGAGGATTTTTTATTGTTACCAAGTGAGTACACAATTCTTGTCCATAGGCTATAATCTGCAGTGATGTAGGCTAATTTGAATAACCTCTCAAATGTCCTGTTTTATTTAATGTCGAAATAACTGCATAGGCCAACAGCCTAGGCCTGATTATGCAACCATTTAGGTCTTTTCTTAACAGTTTAGAAGGTCCAGAAAGGTACATTAGCAGGCCACTCTTGATGTATTTTGTCAGAATGTAGCCCAGTGTTAAGATTGGCCTATTGGAAAATATGTGCTTCACCTTTCCAACTCCCCACACATTCTTAATGCTGTAACTACTTTATATTCAGCAAGAGCAAGTGTATATCTCTCATCCAATAGGCTATTAGTAGTTTAAATACAATTGAAGTCAGAAGTTTACATACACTTAGGTTGGAGTCATTAAAACTATTTTTTCAACCACTCCACAAATTTCTTGTTAACAAACTATAGTTTTGGCAAGTCGGTTAGGACATCTACTTTGCGCATGACACGTACATTTTCCAACAATTGTTTACAGACAGATTATTTCACTGTATCATAATTCCAGTGGGTCAGAAGCTACATATACTAAGTTGACTGTGCCTTTAAACAGCTTGGAAAATTCCAGAAAATGTCATGACTTTAGAAGCTTCTGATAGGCTAATTGACACCATTTGAGTCAATTGGAGGTGTACCTGTGGATGTATTTCAAGGCCTACCTTCAAACTCAGTGCCTCTTTGCTTGACATCATGGGGAAATCAAAAGAAATCAGCCAAGACCTCAGAAAAAACAATTTGTAGACCTCCACAAGTCTGTTTCATCCTTAGGAGCAATTTCCAAATGCCTGAAGGTACCACGTTCATCTGTACAAACAATAGTACGCAAATATAAAACACCACGGGACCACACAGCCGTCATACCGCTCAGGAAGGAGACGCGTTCTGTCTCCTAGAGATGAACGTACTTTGATGCGAAAAGTGCAAATCAATCCCAGAACAACAAAGGACCGTGTGAAGATGCTGGAGGAAACAAGTACAAAAGTAACTATATCCACAGTGAAACCAGTCCTATATCAACATAACCTGAAAGGCCGCTCAGCAAGGAAGAAGCCACTGCTCCAAAACCACCATAAAAAAGCCAGACTACGGTTTGCAACTGCACATGGGGACAAAGAGCGTACTTTTTGGAGAAATGTCCTCTGGTCTGATGAAACAAAAATAGAACTGTTTGGCCATAATGAACATTGTTATGTTTGGAGGAAAAAGGGGGAGGCTTGCAAGCCGAAGAACACCATCCCAACCGTGAAGCACGGGGGTGGCAGCATCATGTTGTGGGGGTGCTTTGCTGCAAGATGGACTGGTGCACTTCACAAAATAGATGGCATCATGAGCAAGGAAAAGTATGTGGATATATTGAAGCAACATCTCAAGACAGTCAGGAAGTTAAAGCTTGGTTGCAAATGGGTCTTCCAAATGGACAATGACCCCAAGCATACTTCCAAAGTTGTGGCAAAATGGCTTAAGGACAACAAAGTCAAGGTATTGGAGTGGCCATCACAAAGCTCTGACCTCAATTTGTGGGTAGAACTGAAAAAGCTTGTGCAAGCAAGGAGGCCTACAAACCTGACTCAGTTACACCAACTCTGTCAGGAGGAATGGCCCAAGATTCACCCAACTTATTGTGGGGAGCTTGTGGAAAGCTACCCGAAATATTTGACCCAAGTTAAACAATTTAAAAGGCAATGCTACCAAATACTAATTGAGTGTATGTAAACTTCTGACCCACTGGGAATGTCATGAAATAAATAAAAGCTGAAATAAATCACTACTATTATTCTGACATTTCACATTCTTAAAATAAAGTGGTGATCCTAACTGACCCAAGACAGGGAATTTTTACTAGGATTAAATGTCAGGAATTGTGAAAAACTGAGTTTAAATGTATTTGGCTAAGGTGCATGTAAACTTACGACTTCAACTGTAAGTGTCCAACAAGCTTTTGTAGTCTTGCTTTTCCTGGGACTCCACAAGATTTAAGAGGAACATCCATGCAGCAGAGAGGCCAGGTGCGTAATTGCGCAACAGAACAAAGACAGGCAGGCTTGGGATGTAGACTATAGCCTAAATTAGAAGCAAATGCATATTAGCCCATAATTCATTAGCTCAATACTGCAGTGAATATATCCCGTAAATGTACACAACAAAATATAATTTTTTTATCAGATAACAAAATCATAGGTAGCCTACACTGTGTGCTCCCGGGGCTGCGCTGAGTGTGCTCCTGAGGCTGCGCTGAGTGTGCTCCCGGGGCTGCGCTGAGTGTGCTCCCGGGGCTGCGCTGAGTGTGCTCCTGAGGCTGCGCTGAGTGTGCTCCCGAGGATGCGCTGAGTGCCCTCCCTCCCAGTCCCCTGGTACCAGCTTGAAAAGCTACCCTATAGTTTCAGCTTTTTAGGGACAAGAAATGTAGCCTACAACACAATGTAATGAAGAATGTTATTGTTTTCAAGTGAGTACAAAACTCTAGTCTAGGCTGTAGACTGCAGTGAAAAGCCTATGTCATTTGAATAACTGCTCAAAAGCCTGGCGTTTTGAATGCATATTAATTTCAAATTGATTGCATCTAGCCTGCCTGATTGGACAATCATTTGGATCAATTGTTTTTTTTCCTCAAATGTTTAGCCTTCAAGGTCCAAGTACATTAGCAGGCCAGCAATATGGGGTATTTTTTCAGGATTGATCAGCTTACAGAAACATGCTAATGCAGGGATCTCTAGTCGCGCGCATACACATTATGATAATGTGGAGGAAGTTTGGCTTCAGTGTTTAAAAGCGTTTGAAAATGAAGTGGATACTATTAGAAATTGGTATTCAGAGCACTACGTAACCTACGTAATGCAGAGGCTATATCACATGACATTTCTGGTACAATTCCGAAACATCTAAACAATGACTCCTTTTGCGAAAAGTCTACTAAACAAGAGTTAATTGAATGTTTTTCAAGAATGTAAAACTGTATACAATAAGTCCCCACTATACCTAGAGTACTCAAACGTGGAACTTGTAGGTAAGTGAAGTGCAAACTGTCACATCCTGCAGTCACATCCTGGTCTTGAGGGGGTCCTGAGTGCTTAGGGGGTAGTGGCTAGAGGCTATTTCTGGACTGGACCACAGCTGTGCCCTGTTGTCACTTGGCCTTGCTTGGGGCCGTGCTGAGGGCCTAAGGGGTAGTGGATAGGGTTAGGGATTGTTTCTGGGCCGGACCACAGCTGTGTGGGTCCTGCCTAGGGTCACATCTTGGCCTTGAGAGGGACCATACCAAGAGTCTTTAGGAAGGACTCCAAGGTAGACAGGTACTCCTGGGGGTGTCGTCTCAGGTGACCTGCATGTGTTGACTCCTCCCACTTCCGGTCTGTCACCGCCATCCCTCGTTTTCTCCAGTAGGCGATGATCTCCTCCATGCCCTCCGGGTCGCACAGTGCGTCGTTCTGGCAGAAGAAGACGAGGGCGGGTGCGGTGACAGGGTTATTCGAGAAGACATCAATGCCGTTGTTGAAATAGTCGACTGTGTGGTGTTTGAAGGCTCTGAAGTAGAGCATACTGGCCCATTTCACCTGGCTCTCCAGCCAGGGGAACAGGCTCTTACCTAGACCTGAGGAGATAATGAAAAAATGTAGTGAACAAAAAATATATAAACGCAACATGTAAAGTGTTGGTCCTACGGTTCCAGAATTTTTCCACACGCACAAATAGCTTCTCTCAAATTATGTGCAGAAATTTGTTTACATCCCTTTTAGTGAACATTTCTCATTTGCCAAGATAATCCATCCACCTGACAGGTGTGGCATATCAAGAAGCTGATTAAATAGAATGATCATTACACAGGTGCACCTTGTGCTGGGGACAAAAGGCCACTGAAATGTGCAGTTGTCACAACAATGCCATAGATGTCTCAAGTTGAGGGAGTGTGCAATTGGCATGCTGACTCCAGGAATGTCCACCAGAGCTGTTGCCAGATAATTTAATGTTAATTTCTCTACCATAAGCCATCTCCAACATCGTTTTAGGGAATTTGGCAGTACATCCAACCGGCCTCATAACCGCAGACCACGCATAACCACTCCAGTCCAGGACCTCCACATTCGGTTTCCATACCTGCGGGATCGTCTGAGACCAGCCACCCGGACAGGTGATGAAACTGAGGAGTACTTCTGTCTGTAATAAAGCCCTTTTGTGGTGAAAAACTCATTTGGATTGGCTGGGCCTGGCTCCCAAGAGGGTGGGCCTATGCCCGCCCAGTCATGTGAAATCCATAGACTTGGGCCTAATTAATTAATTTCAATTGTCTGATTTCCTTTTATGAACTAACTCAGTAAAATCATTGAAATTGTTGCGTTTATATTTTTGTTCAGTATAAATGTCCTGAGGATAAAGGACAACATCAGCTCACTGGTTAGCTTTATAACCTCTAACCAGGCTATACTAGACAATGCTAGGCTGTCAGATGTGTTACACCTGGTCGGTATCCGCTCACGGTAACCCCTGTCCCCCAGACTCACCTGTAGCCATCCTCTCCAGTGAGCCCAACACAAGGCTGTCATAGATGTGGCCTCTGATCCTCTGAGTGAAGCCACAGTACTTCTGTGTGTCGCGGGACACATGCACCAACAGCTGGGTGAAGGTGTACCCTCCTATGGAGAAGGCGTGCACGAGCAGGGGGCGTGACACAAAGAGGTCACTCTGCAGGAGATCTAGTACCCTCGCCCCGTAGTCCAGGCCCCAGCGAGGCCACAGGAACTGACTCACCTAGGGTAGAGGAGAGGGGATATGAGAGGTATTTTAGAGAAAAAGGAGACCATAGAGAGGAGCATTCTAAACAGAATGTTTAAATGGTTACAGCTTTTCCACCCATGAACGTTGTCCCTTCCTCACCGCACTCTCCACTATGAGCACGTCAAAGCCTGTACGGAAGTAGATCTCACAGTACTTGGCCACAGCCTGAGGTCGCGACCCCAACCAGGGCAGCATCAGCAGCAGGGGCTTGGTTGGGGCAGAGGTAAGGGCTAGGGATGGCGAGGTACTGGCTGCATCGTTCAGGGCAGACAGAGGGCCAGGGGAGGGTTTAGGTGAGGCTGTGTCATTCAGGTACAAGGTGATGGTCTTGCTGATGCGGTGAACGGTGACCCTACGGGCTTGCATGGTGACAGCAGGGATTCAGAGTGCAGGGTTAGGGAGCCTGGAGGTGAGGCAACTGTGGTGAAGGCTTTGGTCTGGAAGGGGAAGAAAAATATTTTGCAGACAGATTTGCTGTTTAAACATGCAACATTACAGATAGGGTTTGGAAGTATAAGGACCTTATCTTTCATAAAGGGGGAAATAATATATATATATATATTCAATTGATACACACCTTTATAGGGTTAGGTTTCCCACACTTCCATATTACAGCGGTTGTTTACAGAAAACAGACGGAAGACCGAGTGGACTAGCTACCTATGCTAATTAGCTATCTGCATCTCCGAACACGTGTGTAAACGGAAGACGGACGCCCGAAACGTGTTGTCACTGAAAAATACTGTTGGCTGCAATGGCGTTAAAACAGTGTACTTACATTTGGGCAGTGGTGGAAAAGATGCCTTAATAGAAAACAACTCAAGTAAAAGTCACCCAGTAAAATACTACTGAAGTAAAACTCTTAAAGTATTTGGTTTTAAATATACTTAAGTATCAAAAAGTCAATGGAATTGCTCAAATATACTTAAGTATCAAAAGTAAAAGTATAAATCATTTCAAGTTCCTTATATTTAGCAAACTAGACGGCAAAATGTAATTTGTTTTAATGACGGATAAAGCATTTGTGTTTAGTGAGTCCGTCAGAGCAGAGGCAGTAGGGATGTTCGACAAGTGTGTGAATTGGACCATTTTTCTGTCAAAATGTAATGAGTACTTTTGGGTATCAGGGAAAATGTATGGAGTAAAAAGTACTTGATTTTCTTTAGGAATGTAGGTTAGTAAAAGTTGCCAAAAAATATTAATAGTAAAGTAAAGATACCCCAAAAACGACTTAGTAGTACTTTATTTTTACACCACTGCATTTGGAAAATGATTTTGATGAGATATTTAGATGGTGCATTTGACTGTTTTGTCTTCTAGAACCAATTCGCCTTTAAACGGAACATGTAATGTCCTTGGACTATAAGGAGCAACGTTAGGCTCCTTTAGTCCATTATTGGGCTAGTCGTAGCCTACAACATTCTGCCTTCTTCCTAAAGTTCAGTCATTAGCTCCGCCCACCACTGACTCTCGTGAACTACAATCCCGACGCTGTGTTTTAATGTTTAGAAACGTCAATAATCATTGCTTGTAATATGGCTTTCCAAACATATGGCCCTTATCTTTCAGCGAGAAATAATCCTTCAGATAAATATATATACACACACACTCACTGTACTGTAGCCGTTTTGCACAGATCCATATAGCTATTAGTTCCTCAAACTACACTTCTGCTACACTTCCAGAGTTAGCTTACACGCAGGTGTTCGGAGCATACTAGATAACTAATTTAAATTTTAAAAAATCTATACATTTTTTTCCTCACTGATATGAAATAAACTCCGTATGCATCCAAAACCGTGAGGCAAAGGACGCGTGTTAGTGTTCAGATTGAGCATCGGGGCTCTTAACAGTTCAATGTGTCTGAGAGTCAAGGGGAAATCGTACCCCTGACTTTCTCAAGAACACAGTCATGTGCAAACACAACCAAAGGTTAGCTGATATCATTTTTAAAAAGCTGGTAGCTGGCCAAATGAACGAAAATGGATCGTTCCATATTTTTAAAAGGCATGTTAATGGTCAATGTGGCCGAGATTAATTCAATAACTCAAAAAACACTTTAAATCGTATGATCAAGCGGTCAAACTGGAAAAACTAACTTAGCTAGTTATCTTACTATCGGTAGTTAGCGGGCTAGCTGCCTATGTTGCAAAAGGCTATATATCATATCATGTATACAGCATTGACATCAACACTTAGGAATGTTACTAGCTAGCTATCATAAGAACTTTCCTTACCTGTGAAAACGTATTTGAAAAAGTACTCAGAGACATGTCACAAACCCACACAAAAGGGGTTATATATCTTAGACAACCCGGTGAAATCGTGCCTAGATCCGAATGGGGGCGCTGATGGTTAGACCATTTTAAACAACGAGCTAGTGATGGGCATTCCGGCTCTTTTCAGTGAGCAGGCTCGTTCGGCTCAGCTCACCTAAAAGAGCCGGCTCTTTTGGCTCCCAAACGGCTCTTTAAAAAAAATATGTTTTGTATTTTTCAAGTCAAACAGTTTGCGATAGTTTGACTATGATTGGTGTTAAAACATTTATAATTAAATTATTAAATGAAATCATACTCGACCTTAACCACAATGTATTTTAAAATGCATTGGTTTGTTATGAAAAAGAATGCTATTAAACATTTATATTTAAAGTATAACTTTTTAATGTATATAAACAAAGTGCATTTAAATCTAACCATTCAAAACTAATACAATCTGAAAAGCATAATAGAATATTGCACTATATCAAAGAAAAAGAAATTGGAAAACTGCAGCATCCCACAAATTGAAATAAATGTAAAAAATAAGGATGCTATTACACATGTGCATTTAAAGTATACGTTTTTTAATGTAAATAAACAAAGTGCATATAAATGCAACAATTCAAAACGAATACAATCTGAACATAATAATATAATATTGCACCATATCAAAGAAAAATAAATAACAATGTGCAAAACTGCTGCATCCCACTTAAAACAGTAAACGTCCCTATTTTCTCGCTCTTCTTTATTGCCATGTTATAACCAGCAGCACACAGCAATGCTGACAATATTTTGCTTTTATGAGAGATTTGCATTCAGAATTGCAAGCTGCCTCACATTCGAGGGGCTGATGCGGTTTCTTCTCTCAGTAATTGTTTGTCCCTTTTTTGAGAAGACCCTCTCAGAGGGAACAGATGTGGCCACAATGCAGAGTCTCCCTGTCATGACTTTAGTAAGCCGTGGGTAGACAGAGGCCTTGTTCTTCCACCAGCTCAGAGGATCTGCAGATCTTTGGAGGGGCTCCTCCAAATAGGATCGGACCTCCATTATGGCATCTGCTGAGGGATTCCTTCATGCTGCATCCCCAGTTGCTCTCTCGTTAAACAACATCCATTCGTTATTTGAAGAAGTTAATTCTATTCATTTAAATCTTTTGATTATTCATATCTTTTTTTTAAATATATATATAAATAGATTCGGCTCTTCTGATATGCGAGTCGGCTCGCGAACGACCCATCACTACAACGAGCTACATAACCCATTATGCATGCTGTGGTTATATGAGCACTCTAATTTTTATCCAAACAAAGCCCCTTGTATTTGCCTCGAATAGTTCAATTAAGCCTGGCTGGCGCGCGACCCACGTGACTACGTCAGGACAACTTCGAGAGCTGGTGTAATATGGAACGCCAAAAAAGATACATTTGACGCGTCAAATAACACAGCTCTATTATAGAATGTTGTGTGTTCTGAATTTATACGTACAAACCAAGCGCCACCACTACTATCAGCAGCACAGCCGGTGAAATCGTGCCTACATCAAAATGGGGGCGCTGATGGTTAGCGAATTTAAACAACGAGCTACATAACCCATTATTCATGCCCTGGTTATATGAGCACTCTAATTTTGATCCAAACAAAGCCACTTGTAATTTGCCTTGAATAGTTCAATTAAACCTGGCTGACACGTGACCCACGTGACTACGTCAGGGCACCTTCGAGAGCTGGTGTAATATGGAACGCCAAAAAAGATACACGTCAAATAACACAGCTCTATTATAGAATGTTGTGTGTTCTGAATTTGCACGTGCAAACCAAGCGCCACCACTACTATCAGTAACACTGTCAAAGCTGTACAAAAATGTCTGCAAACAAGCAAACACAGGCCACGAACGATGTGTTTACAATACCGCGTTGGTAATAAAGCATTATTTGTTCGACCGCAACTCCTGGGTTAGCTAGCTAGCTTTAGTTTGGTACCTAGCTAGCACCAATAGAACCAGACTGAAAACAATGACCAGTAGAAACTGCAGTCCTTTTCATTATTCTTAGCAATGATGTAGGAATCCTTGTGAGTAAGTATTAGCTAGGTAGCAACTTGTTGTTCGCCTATTGAAATTGAACTCCTGTTCATGAAAATAAATAGCTAGCCAGCTACTTATTAACCCCGTTGCCTAAAGATAACGTTAAAAGCAGCCAGCTAGCTTCATCTGGCTAGTGAAGCTCGACCGGACCGGGGGCCTGTTGCACAAAAGTAGAATTAAGACATCCGGGATAAATGACTCAGCTGAGCTCAATGAAGCCAAAACATGTGCGTCCAGGCTTAATTGGTTGCACAAAGACCAAGCCAGGATGAGCAGACACGGATTCATTAAGCCAGGTGAAACCAATCCTGGATAGGTGCGCGCTCACGGCTCACTCAAATAGACCCCGCCACAGATCACAGATTAACTGATTTACCATGGCAACTAGAACCGCGTACTTTTCCCCGTCGGAAGCACAAATCCTCATGGAGGCATACGAGGAGGTAAAAGATATAATTAAGAAGAAAGGCAACACCGCCACAGTGATAAAGCAAAGAGAAAAAGCGTGGCAAAGTATTGCAGACCGCCTGAATGCGTAAGTAGTGCACAATTACACACTCACCGCTCCGCTGAAACATCACAATTACAATTCAAATATTTAATTCACATCTCCAAAAATGCAGTTGTACTGTAATTATGAAACGGTTAAATTTTTAATTGAAATGCACTGCAGATATGAGTGAAATTGTGTAAAGTAACTCCATCACACTGTATAAAGCTATGATAAATTTTTTGATATTTTTACTGAAAACAAGACAAAAATACCAAGTAATTTTTTGCAGTGTGACTCCATTAAATGTGTGTGTGTGTGTGTGTGTGTGTGTGTGTGTGTGTGTGTGTGTGTGTGTGTGTGTAGATTAAACATGAACGGGCCAAAACGGACATGGCAGCAGGTCAAAATCAAATACAAGAACATTCTGCAGAATGGTATGGTCCCTGACTAATATTTAACAAAGCACAAGCATATATTGTACCCAGAAGGTGCCTGCTCACACATTGTCTGTACTGTTTTAGCAGTGAAAAAGAATACCCACAGACAAGGCACGGGTGGTGGGTCACCAAAGGCTGACCTTACCCCAGCAGAGGACATGGCCTTGGAGCTAAATAAAGGCAGGCCCGTCTTAGAGGGGATCCCTGGGGGGAAAGAGACGAGCATAGGTTCCTCCCAAGATGCCACCCGCTTCATTCAAGGTATGTCCTTCCATCTCTACATGGGATACAACCACATTCATATTGAATCAATTTGGACTGTCTGACTTTGGTTTACCTATTGCCTTGCAGTGTCTGGCAGCACTGTGTTCCTGTTAGAGCCACCAGCACAAGCACCAGACGATGCTGATCCAGTGAGTACTCCATCAAAGGCATACTGTAGGCCTGGCATGTCTTGTCTACTAGCTTCAATATGAATCCGATTAAATGTGATAGGGTGAAGGCCCCAGTGCAGCAGCAACAGCACATGATGGAGACGATGATGAGGAGGAGACCATCTCTCTGGATTCCAGAAGGCATGAGGTATCATGTTAAGACTGTGAAAGTACTATTTACTCTACAATGGTGAGGAGTCCTCATCAAAATCAAAAAATCTAATTTCTTTTACAGGACCCAGATGCTATACAGTGGGAAAACCAGCCTGGCAACATAGTGCGTATTAATAAAAGGACACCACATCCTGCCAAATTCCAGCTGCGCTAATTGTATTGTGTTCACAGAGCTCACAAGCTATCAGAAAGTTGTATGGCAACCACCTCCGGCGCCAAATAGAACTGGCAGACATAGACATTCAGTACAAGAAGAAAAAGATGGAAAATCTTGCACTGGAGTCCGAAATAAAAAAGAGGACAATTAGGAAACTGGACCTTGAAATAAAAAAACTTGAGAGGGAGGTGAGATATGCCTTCAATGTACACTGTATGCTAACTGTAACACAAATGTATTAATCATTATTTTTCTTTCCTCCCCCAGCTCCAAGAAGATGACACAGCTCAAAATAAAAATTAGGTATATTCTCGTAAAGTCAAGTGAGCCATGACATATGAGCTCTTATTGTGAGCACACAGGACGGTGGCATCTTTCTAAGGTTTTTTTTATTTTCCCAGCAATCAGTACAACCAAGTCATCGTTATAAGGCATCGCCCTCTTTTGCCCACCCCCCCAGCACCAGGTGTGGCCACTAGCCTATATGAAGGCCCAAAATTGTGTGTTCCTTTCTGCTCTGACAATGGCATGCCCATTCGTGCGAGATGTGGTGGATGAAGAAGCACTTGTGCTGAGGAGAGCCTTCAGGCGAGAAAGGGTCTTCAGGGACCGGTTGGACCCACTGGCCTTCCCTGATGACCATCTATATGAAAGATACAGGTTTTCTGCAGATGGCATCAGGTATCTATGCAGACTACTGGGTCCCAGGATTAAGCACCGCACTGCACGGAGCCATGCACTGAGTGTGGAGCAAATGGTTTGTGTGGCCTTGCGCTTTTTTGCTAGTGGAGCCTTCCTGTACTCAGTGGGGGATGCAGAACAGCTGAACAAGGCCACAATTTGCCGCACAATAAGGAGTGTGTGTCTGGCTATCAAAGCATTAGCAGATGTCTTCATCTCCTTCCCTGGCCACAGAAGACTCTGTGACATCAAAGAGGAGTTCTATAGGATTGCAGGTAAGAGGATCTACAAATTACAGGACAACTGTTAACACATAGTAGGATACTCATTACTTTGTGTGACAGGTTTCCCCAATGTCATTGGTGCAGTGGACTGCACACACATAAGGATAAAAGCCCCCTCAGGTGGCCATGAGGCCGATTTTGTGAATAGGAAATCCTTTCACAGCATTAATGTTCAGGTGAACATAACTTTTTGATATTGTCCATTGACGAACACTCTGCATTGCCAGTGATGTGCATTGATTGGTGTAATATTCCTCATCTTATGATTTCAGATGGTCTGCAATGCTGACTGTGTGATCAGCAATGTTGTGGCAAAATGGCCTGGCTCAGTCCATGACTCCAGAATCTTTCGGGCCTCTGAAATCTATCAGTGCCTATCACAAGGTAAGCCACACAACCCCTATTTATAACCATCATGGCTGTGTCAAGAATATCACTGTGTTTATGAGGTAGTAATGATGAGATTTTGTGTTGACAGGTGAATTCTCTGGTGTGTTGCTGGGAGACAGGGGGTATGGCTGCCAGCCTTTTCTCCTGACACCTTTCACAGACCCCCAGGAAGCACAGCAGGCCTACAACCATGCCCATGCCAGGACCAGGGCCAGAGTTGAAATGACCTTTGGCCTCCTGAAGGCACGCTTTCACTGCCTTCACAAATTAAGGGTCAGCCCTGTTAGGGCATGTGATATTACTGTGGCTTGTGCTGTCCTCCACAATGTGGCCTGCCTGAGGAAGGAGAGGGCCCCCAGAGTGCCACCAGCCATGGACTGGGACAATCCGGCAATCTTCCCTGATGACGACAGTGGTCGGCTGCTGAGGGACCAATATGTGTTGAATTATTTTAGTTAGTATGTGTGCTTTCAATTTTGGTTAAATATGTCCTGCGGTGGCAGAGGAATTTGGGTTTTTTTGGGTTCGTTTTTTGACGAATTTGGCCTCTTATGATGTTTGTGCGGTATACTGTGTGTAATACAAGGCTGCAGGGAGGCTACTGCATCCATTCATTTGTCTGTTCAGTTGATGTGTATGGATTTGTCCTGCATTTATTTTAGTGTGCAGACATGCAGGGTGTGTTATATACAGACCTTTGAATGTGTATGTATCATTTTGTATAATATGCTTGGATTCTGTGCTTTCCATCTTGTAGAGTCACTGTGACTTCAGTTTCGAAAGGAGCTGATGGTTTACCTGCTTTGTTTTGTCCTTATTCAATAAAGGAACATAATGTTACACATTGTGTTTTTATATTCATATGGAATGTGTATTTGTTTATATGACAGAGTACTAGGGCCACACTGAAGAAAAAGGATAAAGTCATAAATTTATGAGGCTGGTTCTTTCTGCAGAAAAGCTACATATTGTTTTGATACTTATGACAATGTGATACTTAATATTCTGGCACATCAGCATGTCTTTGTTTATGAAACCATACTGAAGTACAATTTCACGAAATGCCCCACATCTGTCATTTTAACAACTGTCCTCCTTTAAAACAACTGGTTACAATATTATGACTTGTGTTTTTTTCCCCTCTGTGGCCCTAATATTCTATCATTTTATATATAGCCTTATAGTCTATGGGAAACTGTAAATTATCTAATGATAGCAACATCATCTAAAAATCATTTTTTATCCAAAATCATTGAAATTAATGATCACAAACGTTTAAATAATAACAGTGGGTCTAGTTATATGTGATAACAATGTATAGTGAGCAGTGAAATAACTATTGGTTTCCATTTGTGGTGACTGCTGACTGACATTAGGGATGAGATTAAATAGATCCTGGAATTTAGCCTGGTCTGGAGCAGGCTAGCTCCACAGAATAAATCTCCATGGTAATTTATACCATAACATATCCTCCTGCCCCCTATCCATCTTTAGTGCAACCGGATTACGGATCAATTGAGCCAGGATCACCAAGATATCCTGGCTTAATCCCTTATCCTAGTTTTGTGCAACAGGCCCCGGGTTATGTGTTGTGAGGCTAGCCACAATAAGGATTAGGCACAATAGTGTAATTTGCGGTTTCCCTTCAAAATACAAGTAAAAGTGATGCCGAGGGTTACAATTGGTGTAATCATGCCATATTTAAACTAGATCATGTTAAACAAGATTGGAATGTGAAGCAATGAATGCAATGGGTTATCAATCTACTCCGTGACACGCACAGAACACAACTGTGAAGAGTTTACGCAAATATTAGCGTAGTAGCTCTTATCGTGTGACTGTGAAAGCACCTCCCAAATCAGCATATTGTGTGTATTGACATTCATATTGCGCTTTACAGCTTTACCTGTTGACACGGAACCCAAACCGGCTGCGCGCGTGCGCTATCGTGCATAAATGTATTTTGTCCCCCCACACCAAACACGATCACGACACGCAGGTTAAAATATCAAAACAAACTCTGAACCAATGACATTAATTTGGGGACAGGTCGAAAAGCATTAAACATGTATGGCAATTTAGCTAGTTAGCTTGCACTTGCTAACTAAAGTTAATTTGTCCTATTTAGCTAGCTTGCTGTTGCTAGCTAATTTGTCCTATTTAGCTAGCTTGCTGTTGCTAGTGTAACGGATGTGAAATGGCTAGCTAGTTAGCGGGTACGCGCTAATAGCGTTTCAATCGGTTACGTCACTTGCTCTGAGACTTGAAGTAGGGTTTCCCCTTGCTCTGCAAGGGCCGCGGCCTTTGTGGAGCGATGGGTAACGACGCTTCGTGGGTGTCAGTTGTTGATGTGTGCAGAGGGTCCCTGGTTCGCGCCCGTGTCGGGGCGAGGGGACGGTCTAAAGTTATACTGTTACATTGGTGCCGTGACCCGGATCACTGGTTGCTGCGGAAAAGGAGGAGGTTGAAAGGGGGGTGAGTGTAACGGATGTGAAATGGCTAGCTAGTTAGAGGGTACGTGCTAATAGCGTTTCAATCGGTTACGTCACTTGCTCTGAGACTTGAAGTAGGGTTTCCCCTTGCTCTGCAAGGGCCGCGGCCTTTGTGGAGCGATGGGTAACGACGCTTCGTGGGTGTCAGTTGTTGATGTGTGCAGAGGGTCCCTGGTTCGCGCCCGTGTCGGGGCGAGGGGACGGTCTAAAGTTATACTGTTACACTAGCTAATTTGTCCTGGGATATAAACATTGAGTTGTTATTTTACCTGAACTGCACAAGGTCCTCTACTCCAAATTAATCCACACATAAAATGGCCAACCGAATCTTTTCTATTCATCTCTCCTCCTTCCAGGCTTTTTCATCTTTGAACTTATATGGTGATCGCATCTAAACTTTTATAGTATTACCACGACTACCGGCAAAACAGTTTGTCTTTCAATCACGTGGGTATAACCAATGAGGAGATGGCACGTGGGTACCTGCTTCTGTAAACCAATGAGGAGATGGGAGAGGCAGGACTTTCAGCGCGATCTGCGTCAGAAATAGGAATGACTTCTATTTTAACCCTTGGCGTCGCAGACGCTCGTTGGCGCGCGCGAGCAGTGTGGGTGCAATAATTGAATAACATGAATTTCTACATTTATTTTGCGACGCTCGCGCACGCGACATGTCCGGTCTGGTCAGCATGTAATAAGGATTGGGGATCAATGAAATAGGGTATCAGTCTACTCAATACCCAAGATATTTTTTCCCAACGTCCTCCTCAGAATTATCAGACTCCAAAACATCCACGCATTATTGTTTTTACTCGGGAATAGTGTTCAATACACATAGGTTGACAATAAATGTGGCTCTATTCACAGTTGTTTCAGAGTCCCGCAATAACTACTAATGATCTCTGGGTGTCACTGAGAAGACTGATACCCCATGTCATTGATCCACAATCCATAGGTAAGGCTGTACAGTGAAATAAGTATGCCCCCAATGCAATTCTAAAGTATAATACATCCAGTGTGATTTCAACAGATTTTTGCCAAATTAACAAATTATTGTCTTTTGTTGATTTTATATAAAAAACATTCCAACCTCGTTTAGCATGATCTATTCAATTATGGCATAATTATACTATTTGTATTAATTTGCATCACTGTCAATTACATACTTTTATTTTGAAGGCTAACCGCAAAATCCACTATTGTGGCCAATCCTTATTGTGGCTAGCTTCACATAGATGGGTCCGATCACCATTAATCAAATAAGAACTGTTTTACGAATTAGGGTTATTTTAGATGATGACACCTAGCTAGCTAGCTACTGAAACAGATTATGTTGTTTTGCAATGTTTTTGGGGAAGAACAGTATTGCTTCCATACTTCTCCCCGCCCTTAACTGGGCTCGAACCAGGAACCCTCTGCACACATCAACAACAGTCACCCCTGAAGCATTGTTACCTATCGCTCCACAAAAGGTAAAAAGGTACAAATCTGTCGCTCAGCCCTTGAACAAGGCAGTTAACCCACTGTTCCTAGGCCGTCATTGAAAATAAGAATTTGTTCTTAACTGACTTGCCTAGTTAAATAAAGGTTTTTATAAAATTTAAAAAATAAAAATAAAAAAAGCAGCGGCCCTTGCAGAGCAAGGGAGACAACTACTTCAAGGTCTCAGAGCAAGTGACGTCACCGATTGAAAAGCTATTAGCGCGCACCCCGCTAACTAGCTAGCCATTTCACACCGGTTACACATCCGTGAACTAGCTAGCTCTTTTTTATGACTAGCACTGTAGGTGCGCAAGACAACTTTACCAGCATCATAGCATACTTATCGATGAATCGTTGTGACATACGAAATATGAGTGATAGTGTAATCAATGTGTAATAACTATGTAAAACATTTATGAACGCATTAAATTATTATGTGACGTGCAGTCATATTCAGATCCTGATTGGTCAAAAAGCTAATTTGACACGTCAGATAGTGTTTTTTGACACGCAAAGACCCAAACGGCGTTCCATAGCTAGAAGGGATCCAGCATTTGTCAAATTAACGTCAAGAATTGACTTTTTTGTAACAGGTTAGGATAATTTATGTAGCAGGTTAGGAAAATAAACATAGCAATTTTATGTATAAATAGCCTCTAAAATATATACAAACAAACCATAAATGTCAACATTTTTGTTTTCTTTGAAAGCTGTGAGCGCTATTATATGATACAATATCAGTACTTGTTGCATTTACAACTTGTCTAAATCCTATCAACTGATTTCAGTGGAATGTTGGCATATTGTCAGTGAATTACAAAAATTCATGTAATCTCTAAAACTGTCTGGCTAGCAAACATACATTGCAGATAAATTACTGAAAGAGCTGGTTCCTGTGCTTGGAACTCCTATGTTGAACATAATAAACGGCTCTCTATCCACCGGATGTGTACCAAACTTACTAAAAGTAGCAGTAATAAAGCCTCTCTTGAAAAAGCCAAACCTTGACCCAGAAAATATTTAAAAAACTATCGGCCTATATCGAATCTACCATTCCTCTCAAAAAAAATTGAAAAAGCTGTTGCGCAGCAACTCACTGCCTTCCTGAAGACAAACAATGTATACGAAATGCTTCAGTCTGGTTTTAGACCCCATCATAGCTCTGAGACTGCACTTGTGAAGGTGGTAAATTACCTTTTAATGGCGTCAGACCGAGGCTCTGCATCTGTCCTCGTGCTCCTAGACCTTAGTGCTGCCTTTGATACCATCGATCACCACATTCTTTTGGAGAGATTGGAATCCCAAATTGGTCTACACAGACAAGTTCTGGCCTGGTTTAGATCTTATCTGTCGGAAAGATATCAGTTTGTCTCTGTGAACGGTTTGTCCTCTAACAAATCAACTGTACATTTCATTGTTCCTCAAGGTTCCGTTTTAGGACCACTATTGTTTTCACTATATATTTTACCTCTTGGGGATGTCATTCGAAAACATAATGTTAACTTTCACTGCTATGCGGATGACACACAGCTGTACATTTCAATGAAACATGGTGAAGCCCCAAAATTGCCCTCGCTAGAAGCCTGTGTTTCAGACATAAGGAAGTGGATGGCTGCAAACGTTCTACTTTTAAACTCGGACAAAACAGAGATGCTTGTTCTAGGTTCCAAGAAACAAAGAGATCTTCTGTTGAATCTGACAATTAATCTTGATGGTTGTAAAGTTGTCTCAAATAAAACTGTGAAGGACCTCGGCGTTACTCTGGACCCTGATCTCTCTTTTGACGAACATATCAAGACTGTTTCAAGGACAGCTCTTTTCCATCTACGTAACATTGCACAAATCTGAAACTTTCTGTTCAAAAATGATGCAGAAAAATTAATCCATGCTTTTGTTACTTCTAGGTTAGACTACTGCAATGCTCTACTTTCCGGCTACCCGGATAAAGCACTAAGTAAACTTCAGTTAGTGCTAAATACGGCTGCTAGAATCCTGACTAGAACCAAACAATTTGATCATATTACTCCAGTGCCGTGGCGTGGCGGAGATCTTTGTGGGCTATAGCTATACTCGGCCTTGTCTCAGGATGGTAAGTTGATGGTTGAAGATATCCCTCTAGTGATGTGGGGGCTGTGCTTTGGCAAAGTGGGTGGGGTTATATCCTACCTGTTTGGCCCTGTCCGGGGGTATCATCGGATGGGGCCACAGTGTCTCCTGACCCCTCCTGTCTCAGCCTCCAGTATTTATGCTGCAGTAGTTTATGTGCCGGGGGGCTAGGGTCAGTTTGTTATATCTGGAGTACTTCTCCTGTCTTTTCCGGTGTCCTGTGTGAATTTAAGGATGCTCTCTCTAATTCTCTCTTTCTCTCTTTCTTTCTCTCTCTCGGAGGACTACCTGGCATGATGACTCCTTGCTGTCCCCAGTCCACCTGGCCATGCTGCTGCTCCAGTTTCAACTGTTCTGCCTGCGGCTATGGAACCCTGACCTGTTCACCAGACATGCTACCTGTCCCAGACCTGCTGTTTTCAACTCTCTAGAGACAGCAGGAGCGGTAGAGATACTCTTAATGATCGGCTATGAAAAGCCAACTGACATTTACTCCTAAGGTGCTGACTTGCTGCACCCTCGACAACTACTGTGATTATTATTATTTGACCATGCTGGTCATTTATGAACATTTGAACATCTTGGCCATGTTCTGTTATATATAATTTCCACCCGGCCCAGCCAGAAGAGGACTGGCCACCCCTCATAGCCTGGTTCCTCTCTAGGTTTCTTCCTAGGTTCTGGCCTTTCTAGGGAGTTTTTCCTAGCCACCGTGCTTCTACACCTGCATTGCTTGCTGTTTGGGGTTTTAGGCTGGGTTTCTGTACAGCACTTTGAGATATCAGCTGATGTAAGAAGGGCTATATAAATAGATTTGATTTGATTTGATTTTGTTTTGATAAATTATTCAAATTCATTTTTTATACAAAATCTTATCAAATCACTAGCAAACCATGGTTGGCCATCTCCCCGACCAAAATAGCTGACCTTTATCCCATCATAAGAATTCTATGGTCCCTAGCTAAACACTAATCCTAACCTTAACTCCTACCCTAACCCCAAACTTAACCCTTACCTAACCTTTACCTTAACCATTTTAAATTTCAACTTCAATGGGGTGATGTCAGAGTTGGAAGTCTCGGGATCCCAAATAGCAAGGACCAATTTGTATTTATTTTTTTATTTTCTATTTAACTAGTCAAGTCAGTTAAGAACAATTTCTTATCTACAATGACGGCCTACCAAAAAGCAAAAGGCCTCCTGCGGGGATGGGGGCTGGGATGAAAAAATATATATTGGACAAAACACACATCACGACAAGAGAGACCTAAGACAACAGAATAACATGGCAGCAACACATGACAACACAGCATGGCAGCAACACAGCATGGCAGCAACACAACATGGCAGCAGCACAACATGGTAGCAGCACAACATGGTAGTGTGACACACACAAAATGTATGATCACATTTGTGTTTATGTATTGTTTCTTTGTATTGGGAAAGGATGCTTTTACTTAAATGTCAGTCCAAGGTTTCGCCATTGCGAGGCATTTATACAACTGTTGGCCAGTAGGGGGCAGTGAAACATGTTCACGTTGCACTGGGACTATATGCGATTCTGCACCTGTGTGTTCTCATAATTAAGAGAACCGTTGAAAGAGAATCCATGCACTCCTGTTTCATCATTTATCCTGTAATACAGGACAATAAAGTGCAATATACACTGCAAAAATACACAAAAATACACAACATATACTGAATACCACAATATAGTTTTGTAACTTGCCTGTTGAAGTGAATGTAATGGTTTTGAACTACATAGTAATTGTATAACTTCGTACTAGACAGAAAACGAATGGCAAGCGTAAAATGAAATGATAGCGGTGCATTCCTTTGATCAACAAAAAACGAATTGTTAACTCCTGAACATTTTTATTTTTGAAAACGACACTCATGACAATATCCTAAGGGTTTAGAGAATGTAATGTTGTAACTGGGATGTTAAAGAATTTTAGGATGTGAATTGGATTGGAATTTACATTTTTTTCCAATTGCTAACACACTAAAATGACATGCACAGCACAATTATTTAAACTGACACACAGAGCAAAACCTCTTCTCAAGTCTCCAAAAGTCTAAACACATTTTCTGCTTTACACACATTTTGCAATTCAAAATGGCACTTTTTAAATGCACTGCACACGGTTCTCTGCATAAGACACAACAATCTGACATAAAGTCACATGTTTGCCATTTCAAAACACTGCCATTCAAAATGACACTACATGAGCTAATTGGCCAATACATGTACCACCTGGCCAAACACCTCAACGGTTAATTGTTACCACTTCAATCAGGAAGTAAGCACTATGAAAAGACCACAACAACAATGGAAGCCGTTGCAGAGAGAGGAAGAGGAAGAAGGAGGGTGAGAATGAGAGGGGGAGGAAGAGTGAGAGGTAGGGGTAGAGCTGGTAGAGGAGTTCATGGCCAAAGAAGACAACAACTTTGAAATTAAATCAGAGCAATCTTAGTTGATCATGTCATCAACCATGGGCTGACAATGCAAGAGGCTGGACAGAGAGTGCAGCCCAACTTGAGCCGTTTTACTGTTGCCTGTGTCACCCGGACATTTAGACTGGAGTACAGGTATGTAACCAAAATGTCTTTCACACTATGTAGTACACCCCATGTCATAGTGTATCAGTTGGGTGACACCTGTTTACTTCATGAATGGCTGATGTCATACACTAACTGCACAAATTTCCTGTAGAATTTACTCTACTGTTGGGGAAATATCTTTAGCCTGCATTGTCCAAGACCTATATTTTTGTTTTTTTGTTTTTCTAAAGGACTGAGAGACGCAAACCATGGTGGAGGAAGGGGCCAAATGTTCACCGGGGTACAGGAAGCTGCCATTGTAAACTTGGTTTTGGAAAATAATGAAATCAGATTATGAGAAATTCAAAGCCACATCATCCAAGACAACACCATATTCAACAACATTCAACGAGTCAGTCTGTCCACATTGGCTCGCATTCTCAAGCGAAACCAAATCAGAATGAAACAACTTTATAAGGTGCCGTTTGAGAGAAACTCTCAAAGAAACAGAGGTCAGACGAGCATATGTGGATGTAAGTACAATATTGACTGCAGTACACTACATGCAACATTGTTTCCCAGTGTACTGGATAACACAATATTGACTGCTTTTGTTCTTTGTTTTCAGGGAGTACTGGAAATGGATGCTCATGCAATCCCACATGAGTTCATCTTTATAGATGAGGCTGGGTTCAACCTAGCAAAGACCAGAAGAAGGGGGAGAAACGTCATTGGCCACAGAGCCATTATAGATGTTACTGGCCAACGTGGTGGGAACATCACAATGTGCGCTGCCATCTCCAATACGCATGGTGTCCTCCACCGTCATGCCATCCTTGGACCATACAACACAGCCCATATTCTCACATTTCTGGACAGACTCCACAACATTCTCATACCACCAGAGCGTATGAATGATGCAGACCATCAAAGAACCCGGTACGTTGTAGTATGGGACAACGTGAGCTTTCATCGTGCAGCCCAGTCCAAAACTGGTTTGCTGACCACCCACCATTTCTCGTGCAATACCTCCCACCGTACTCACCATTTCTGAACCCCATAGAAGAGTTCTTTTCGGCATGGCGGTGGAAGGTATACGACCGGCAGCCCTTTGTGCGCATGCTTCTTGTGCAGGCTATGGAAGAGGCATGTGATGAGATTGATGTGGGGGCGATTCAGGGATGGATAAGGCACTCAAGGTGCTTCTTCCCTCAATGTCTGGCAAGGGAAGATATTGCCTGTGATGTGGACGAGGTGTTGTGGCAAGATGCTGCATAATTATTTTTCTTGCCTCTTTTTTTCTATATATTTTTCTGCACATTTTTTCTGCAATTTTCTTTTTCAGTTCACTGTTTTTTTGTGAGCATATTTTTGTTCAGTCCAATGTAAATATATCTGCTGTGGATATGTTGCACTGACTTGTTTGGTAAAAAATTAAATGTTTCAACAGCATGTGTGTGTATCTGCAAATATTTCTGTGCATCTGAAGAATTTTCTACAATTTGAGTATTATGGCAAAGCATACTAAAGATGAGTGCTTTTCATTATGCCCAACAGTGTGTAGTTGGTTAGACAAAAATCTGGTAATATGAATGAAGTGTGTGCCATTTCGTGCAAACATTTGATTTTGATAATGCTATATGTAGTTTTGGTTGCAGTGCTTCATTTTGCAGGATATATGAGGTATTTTGCTGTTTGGGTGTGTGGTTTTGTGAATTGTGTTAAGTATTTTGATAAAACCAGCCTAGTTTGCAAAATTGTGTTTTAGCAATTGGGAAAAACTGTAATATTTTTTATATGTGAATTTATGTATTTTTGATATGTTTATGAAATCATGTCAGGGATTTATGAGACAAATTATTAAATACACTTTAAAGAAAACAAAAGAAAACATTGAAATACAATGAAGACAGAAAAATATGATTTGCACTTGAGAGAATGTTGAATAAAATAATTGAGAGATCCTTTGAAAGAGTCTCCTGTTTCATAATTTATCCTGTGTTACAGGAACTATTATCTGCGGCACCAGTCCCAAAACTGGGACCTGTAACAGTAGCAGCACAAAACATGATACAAACATTATTGGGCACAGACAACAACACAAAGGCAAGAAGGTAGAAACAACAATACAACACGTGAAGCAGCCACAACTGTCATTGTCCATGATTGAGTCTTTGAATTAAGAGATGGAGATAAAACTGTCCCGTTTGAGTGTTTTTTGCAGCTCGTTCCAGTCGCTAGCTGCAGAGAACTGAAAAGAGGAGCAACCCAGGGATGTGTGTGCTTTGGGGACCTTCAACAGAATGTGATTGGCAGAACGGGTGTTGTATGTGGAGGTTGAGAGCTGTAGTAGGTATTTCAGATAGGGGGGAGTGAGGTCTAAGAGGGTTTTATAAATAAGCATCAACCAGTGGGTTTTGCGACGGGTATACAGAGAAGACCAGTTTACAGAGGAGTGTAGAGTGCAGTGTCCTATAAGGAGCATTGGTGGCAAATCTGATGACCGAATGGTAAAGAACATCTAGCCACTCGAGAGCACCCTTACCTGCCGATCTATGAATTACGTCTCCGTTATCTAGCATGGGTGGGATGGTCATCTGAATCACGGTTAGTTTGGCAGCTGGAGTGAAAGAGGAGTGATTACGATAGAGGAAACCAAGTCTAGATTTAACCTTAGCCTGCAGCTTTGATATGTGCTGAGAGAAGGACAGTGTACCGTCTCACCATACTTCCAAGTACTTATATGAGGTGACTACCTCAAGTTCTAAACCCTCAGAGGTAGTAATCACACCGGTGGGGAGAGGGGCATTCTTCTTACCAAACCACATGACCTTTGTTTTGTAGGTGTTCAGAACAAGGTTAATGGCAGAGAAAGCTTGTTGGGCACTAAGAAAGCTTTGTTGCAGAGCGTTTAACATAAAATCTGAGTACAAGTATTAAATAAGTATTCAAATATGTAGTTTGCAGTAGCGTCATTCAGGGCAGAGTTATTATTTTGGCATTAATACATGAGCATGTTATTTTGGCATTAATAGATGCAGGGGCGCAACTTTGGTTTTAGAAATGAGGGGGACATAAAAAAAAAAAAATATCCAGTCAGATAAACACTCCAAACAGCCTACCTGACCTCTCGGAGGCGTCTGCATGGTCCTAATGTATACCGCTACCCTGTTTTGTATCACATTCGCCCCTGAATACCCGTCACATATAAGTTTGCAAACAATGTAATAAATAATATTAATTCAGTTAAAAACGCCACACACAAACATGGTCTCTTATTTGCGTTCTTAAGGCAGCTCCAAAATGCAGGTGCTTTAGCCTAGCTCTGTAACGGCTGTCGTCTTCCTCGTCTGAGGAGGATAAGTCAGAAGGATCGGAGGACCAATGCGCAGCGTGGTAATTGTTCATCTTAATTTAATAAAGGTGAACACTCAAAATACAAAACAATAAAAGTGACAACCGAAACAGTTCTATCTGGTGCAGACACACAAAGACTGAAAACAACCACCCACAAAACCCAACACAAAACAGGCTACCTAAATATGGTTCCCAATCAGGGACAACGATTGACAGCTGCCTCTGATTGAGAACCATATCAGGCCAAACACAGAAATAGCAAAACATAGAAATACAAACATAGACTGCCCACCCCAACTCACGCCCTGACCATACTAAATAAAGACAAAACAAAGGAAATAAAGGTCAGAACGTGACAGTACCCCCCCCCCCAAGGTGCGGACTCCGGCCGCAAAACCTGAACCTATAGGGGAGGGTCTGGGTGGGTATCTGTCCGCGGTGACGGCTCTTACGCTGGACGTGGACCCCACTCCACCATTGTCTTTGTCCGCTTTCTTAGCGTCCTTTGAGCGGCGACCCTCACCGCCGACCTTGGCCTGGGAACCCTAATAAAGGGCCCCACCGGACTGAGGAGCGCCTCTGGACTGAGGAAACTCCTCCAGACTGAGGGGCAGCTCCGAACTGAGGGGCAGCTCATGACTGAGGGGCAGCTCATGACTGAGGGGTAGCTCATGACTGAGAGGCAGCTCATGACTGAGGGGTAGCTCATGACTGAGAGGTAGCTCATGACTGAGAGGTAGCTCATGACTGAGAGGTAGCTCATGACTGAGGGGCAGCTCCGGACTGAGGGGCAGCTCCGGACTGAGGGGCAGCTCCGGACTGAGGGCAACTCCGGACTGAAGGGCAGCTCCGGACTGAGGGGCAGCTCCGGACTGAGGGGCAGCTCAGGACTGAGGGGCAGCTCATGACTGAGGGGTAGCTCATGACTGAGGGGTAGCTCATGACTGAGGGGTAGCTCATGACTGAGAGGTAGCTCATGACTGAGGGGCAACTCCGGACTGAGGGCAACTCCGGACTGAGGGACAGCTCCGGACTGAGGGGCAGCTCATGACTGAGGGGTAGCTCATGACTGAGGGGTAGCTCATGACTGAGAGGTAGCTCATGACTGAGGGGCAACTCCGGACTGAGGGCAACTCCGGACTGAAGGACAGCTCCGGACTGAGGGGCAACTCAGGACTGAGGGGTAGCTCCGGACTGAAGGGCGGCTCTGGCGGCTCCTGACTGGCGGGCGGCTCTGGCGGCTCCTGACTGGCGGGCGGCTCTGGCGGCTCCTGACTGGCGGGCGGCTCTGGCGGCTCCTGACTGGCGGGCGGCTCTGGCGGCTCCTGACTGGGGGGCGGCTCTGGCGGCTCCTGACTGGCGGGCGGCTCTGGCGGCTCCTGACTGGCGGGCGGCTCTGGCGGCTCCTGACTGGCGGGCGGCTCTGGCGGCTCCTGACTGGCGGGCGGCTCTGGCGGCTCCTGATTGGCGGACGGCTCTAGCGGCTCCTGACTGACGGACGGCTCTAGCGGCTCAGGACAGACGGGCGGCTCTGACGGCTCAGGACAGACGGGCGGCTCAGACGGCGCTGGACAGACGGGCAGCTCAGGCGGCGCTGGACAGGCGGGCAGCTCAGGCGGCGCTGGACAGGCGGGCAGCTCAGGCGGCGCTGGACAGACGGGCAGCTCAGGCGGTGCTGGACAGACGGGCAGCTCAGGCGGCGCTGGACAGACGGAAGACTCTGGCCTGCTGAGGCGCACAGTAGGCCTGGTGCGTGGTGCCGGAACTGGTGGTACCGGGCTGGGGACACGCACCTCTGGGCGAGTGCAGGGAGCAGGAACAGGGAGTACTGGACCCTGGAGACGCACTGGATGCCTGGTGCGTGGTACCGGCACTGGTGGTACCGGGCTGAGGACACGCACCTCAGGGCGAGTGCGGGGAGGAGAAACAGGGCGTACTGGACTCTGGAGATGCACAGGAAGCCTGGTGCGTTGTGTTGCCACTGGTGGTACTGGGCTGGTGCGAGGGGCTGCCACAGGCGGACTGGTGCGTGGAGAAGGCACCGGATAGACCGGACCGTGGAGGCGTACTACAGGTCTCGAGCACCGAGCCTGCCCAACCCTTTTTTTAAAGGCAGTAAATGAGGCTGAATGAACTGTTTTGCTGCCAGACAAGGCTCCGCTGATAGCCAGGTGTAAGGATTCACTCTATGGTGCTGAAAAGAAAGCTCTGCTGTTGGGACAGCTTTATGTAGGCCCTAACCGTTTTTGGATACCGTTTGACACCGTTATAGTCCAATGAATGTATTGGTTAGTGTTGTGTTGTGTAGTGTAGTGGCTGTGCTGGCATGCAACCCCCATTTTTTTTGTTTTTTTTGTCCCACCAAGATTTACAAGCTAAAATCGCCACTGAAGGTTAGACTTTTTGTCCTTTTTGCCCATCTTCATTCACTTTGACCACTTTGCCAACAACTGAGACAAAAAGTTAATCACATCTTCATCCACTTCTCTGCTTTTCAAATCTGAACTCAGAACCAAAATATATTATACCAATCAAACGATACAGCTGTTTAACTACCCATGTCAAAGACATTTCCTCTAACGGGACAAGGTAGCACGTCCGGTGAACAGGTCAGGGTTTGATGCAGGAGAGCAAAAAAGGGCTCTGATGACACCTCCCTTACTGGATCCGCCCACATCTTCACCACTGGCTCTGCCTCTTGAGTGGGAGACAAACGACTGGTGGATGAGATATCTCACATCCAATCACCACCCCCAGCAGAGGCAGAAGGCGAGTCATCAATCAAACAGGAGGAAGCCAGACCAACAGTAGAGTTTGTTTGGGTTAAATTGATGCAAAGTTTAGACTTAGATGACGCATAGGCGTTGTCACTAGTAATATATTCACAGTGACAGCTTGCCGCAGTCGCTTACAAAAATAGAATGTAACTGAGCGATAAGGCTGACTTGGTCCCGGAAAATAGTATATAAGAAGCATGCCTTCCCAAGAGAAGGCATGGTAGTGCTACTTGACTTATCACTGAACCCGTGATACTTCAAACTACCATCAACCTAAAAGGTAATATCTGACTTTCATACTCTAGAACAATTGTATCTTTTGACGGCTGATTTTTGGGCGAGACCTACTGAGACAAATACCCTATACACTCCCAGTGCTGAATACATCCACCCCTTAACCGGAGTAGATAAATAGCATTGGAGGTGTTACAAAGGGTCTTGATCTACGAAAGCAGTCTCGTTACTAATCAGTTCAAAAAATATATATAAAAAAAGAAAAAGTCAAAGTACAACTTCTAGCAGGAGAAACAGATACTGAGTGATTGGGAAGCCCTATAGAGAAATTGTGAGTTGAAGAGCATACTCTTTAAAGACCAATGAAGTCAACCTACGCTAAGGTAATTAACCGCTTGTTGTAATACATAGATAAGGCATGAAGAGTTCAAGTGTTTTGATGATTATTGATGTTTTATGGAAAGGACGTAAAGAAACTGTAATGACGTGTATGCTTTGCAAATATTGAATAAAAGGTAGAAACTAGACCCAAAACCCTAGGGGAGAGAACACCTCTGACACTCCAAGATCTGGGGGAACAAGTCTAGTTTCTACACAAAAGACAATTTAAAGGATTGGACAGCCAACTCATTTATATTGTAAAAAGCAAAGTTACTCTGTATTAATATTCAAGCAGTATTAACCGACGGGTATAGGTATTAAATCGTAAATCGTTTGTCTAGATACAAGAGTAATTGGGAACCCTATAGAGCAATGGCGAGTTGAAGAGCCTACTTTTTGGGAACCCTATAGAGCAATGGCGAGTTGAAGAGCCTACTCTATAAAGGGTAAATAGGCATTAAATCTCTTATCCAGAGCGACTTACAGTAGAGTGCATACATTTTATTACATTTTTACATACTGAGCCAAGGATATCCCTACCGGCCAAGAGCAGACGCTCTTATCCAGAGCGACTTACAGTAGAGGTCTACTGCCCATAATACCACAACTACTGACCTCAAAACTACTGACCTCACAACTGCTGACCACAATTACTGAAAACAATTACACAACTACTGGCCACAGCACCACAACTACTTATCACAAAACTATGGACCCCAAATACTGACCACAACAACTGAACTACAGACCAAAACTACTGAGACACTCAACTAATGACCACAACTAGATACCAAAAATACTGACCACAAATACTGAACACAACTCCTGGCCGCAATCCCACAACTACTGAATACATAACTACTGAACCACAACTGCTGACCACAACCACTATCACGTTCCTGACCTTATTTCCTTTGTTTAGTCTTTGTTTAGTTGGTCAGGACGTGAGCTGGGTGGGTATATTCCATGTTATGTGTTTTCATTGGTTTAGGGTTGTCTAACTAGCCTGATATGGTTCTCAATCAGAGGCAGGTGTTTTACGTTGTCTCTGATTGGGAACCATATTAAGGTAGGCTGTTCTCACTGTTTGTTTGTGGGTGATTGTTCCTGTTCGTTGCATTCTTTGTTTTATAGGTTCACATGTTCAGGACTGTAGCGTCGTTGGTTTCGTTTTGTTTATTGTTTTTGTTCGTGTTGAATAAGTGTTCGAATAAATATGGATACATACCACGCTGCAATTTGGTCCTCCTCTCCTTCAACCAACGACGAGAGTCGTTACAACCACAGAACTACTGGCCACAACAGCACTACTACAGACCCTAACTGCTGAACCCAACTACTGAACCACACACCTACAGTGGGGAGAACAAGTATTTGATACACTGCCGATTTTGCAGGTTTTCCTACTTACAAAGCATGTAGAGGTCTGTAATTTTTATCATAGGTACACTTCAACTGTGAGAGACTGAATCTAAAACAAAAATCCAGAAAATCACATTGTATGATTTTTAAGTAATTCATTTGCATTTTATTGCATGACATAAGTATTTGATCACCTACCAACCAGTAAGAATTCCGGCTCTCACAGACCTGTTAGTTTTTCTTTAAGAAGCCCTCCTGTTCTCCACTCATTACCTGTATTAACTGCACCTGTTTGAACTCGTTACCTGTATAAAAGACACCTGTCCACACACTCAATCAAACAGACTCCAACCTCTCCACAATGGCCAAGACCAGAGAGCTGTGTAAGGACATCAGGGATAAAATTGTAGACCTGCACAAGGCTGGGATGGGCTACAGGACAATAGGCAAGCAGCTTGGTGAGAAGGCAACAACTGTTGGCGCAATTATTAGAAAATAGAAGAAAATAGAAGAAGTTCAAGATGATGGTCAATCACCCTCGGTCTGGGGCTCCATGCAAGATCTCACCTCGTGGGGCATCAATGATCATGAGGAAGGTGAGGGATCAGCCCAGAACTACACGGCAGGACCTGGTCAATGACCTGAAGAGAGCTGGGACCACAGTCTCAAAGAAAACCATTAGTAACACACTACGCCGTCATGGATTAAAATCCTGCAGCGCACACAAGGTCCCCCTGCTCAAGCAGGCGCATGTCCAGGCCCGTCTGAAGTTTGCCAATGACCATCTGGATGATCCAGAGGAGGAATGGGAGAAGGTCATGTGGTCTGATGATTCAAAAATAGAGCTTTTTGGTCTAAACTCCACTCGCCGTGTTTGGAGGAAGAAGAAGGATGAGTACAACCCCAAGAACACCATCCCAACCGTGAAGCATGGAGGTGGAAACATCATTCTTTGGGGATGCTTTTCTGCAAAGGGGACAGGACGACTGCACCGTATTGAGGGGAGGATGGATGGGGCCATGTATTGCGAGATCTTAGCCAACAACCTCCTTCCCTCAGTAAGAGCATTGATGATGGGTCGTGGCTGGGTCTTCCAGCATGACAACGACCCGAAACACATAGCCAGGGCAACTAAGGAGTGGCTCCGTAAGAAGCATCTCAAGGTCCTGGAGTGGCCTAGCCAGTCTCCAGACCTGAACCCAATAGAAAATCTTTGGAGGGAGCTGAAAGTCCGTATTGCCCAGCGACAGCCCCGAAACCTGAAGGATCTGGAGAAGGTCTGTATGGAGGAGTGGGCCAAAATCCCTGCTGCAGTGTGTGCAAACCTGGTCAAGAACTACAGGAAACGTATGATCTCTGTAATTGCAAACAAAGGATTTTGTACCAAATATTAAGTTCTGCTTTTCTGATGTATCAAATACTTATGTCATGCAATAAAATGCTAATTAATTACTTAAAAGTCATACAATGTGATTTTCGGGATTTTTGTTTTAGATTCCGTCTCTCACAGTTGAAGTGTACCTATGATAAAAATTACAGACCTCTACATGCTTTGTAAGTAGGAAAATATGCAAAATCAGCAGTGTATCAAGTACTTGTTCTCCCCACTGTACATACTTACCAAAAAATACAGACCACAACACAACTACTGACCAGAACCACACAACTAATGACCAGAACCACACAACTACAGACCACAAAATGACTGACCACAACCACTGAACCACACAAATAATGACCACAGCCAAACAACTACTGACGACAACACAACTAGAGATCAAAAATACTGAACACAACCACACAACTACTGACCACAAAACTAATGTCTACTACTGACCACAGCCACACAACTACTGACCACAACAACTGAACTACAGATCATAACTACTAATCACAACTACTGACCACAAAACAATTGACTACTTCTGACCACAACACAATTGACTACTTCTGACCACAACCACAAATACTGAGCCACACAACTACTGAACCACACAACTAATAACCACAACCACACAACTAGAGACCAAAAATACTGAATTCAACTCCTGGCCGCAATCACACAACTACTGAACCACAAAACGACTGACCACTTCTACTGACCATAACACCACAACTACTGAATACACAACTACATCTGACCACAACCACAGAACTACTGGCCACAACAAAACAACTACAGACCTCAACTGCTGACCCCAACTACTGACCCATACACATACATACCAACACTACTAAACCACACACCTACATACTTACCAAAACTACTGACCACAACCACCCAACTACAGACCACAACACAACTACAGACCTCAACTACTAAACACAACCACACATCTACTGAGCCACACAAATAATGACCACAACCACACAACTACTGACCACAACAACACAACTAGAGACCAAAAATACAGACAAAAAATACAGAACACAACTCCTGGCCGCAACCACACAACTACAACTACTGAACCACAACTACTGAACCATAACTACTGACAACTACTGGCCATAACTACTGACCAAGTCTGACCATAATGCCACAACTACTGACCACAACCACTGATCACAACTACCAACCGTAACTACTGATCACAACAACTGAGCACAACTACTGACCACAACAACTACTGACCACACAACTAGAGACCACACAACTACTGAACCACACACCTACATACTTACCAACTACTGACCACAACCAACCACCAACAACTAGAGACCATAACTGACCACAACCACACAACTACTGACCACACAACTACTAAACCACACAACTCCTGACCACAACGACTGAACCACACACCTACGTACTTACCAAAACTACTGAACACAACACAGTTACTGACCACACAACTACTGAACCACACAACAACTAGTGACCATAACTACTGACCACCCAACAACTAGTGACCATAACTACTGACCACAATGACTGAACACAACTCCTGACCACAACCACACAACTCCTGACCACAACTCCTGACCACAACCCTACTGAAACACAACTACTGAACCACACAACTACAATTACTGACCACATCCACACAACTACTGAACCACATAACTACTGAACCACAACCAACTAACCACACAACTACAATTACTGACCATATCCACATAACTATTGACCACACCCAACCAACCACTGACCACACAACAACACAATGAGAGAGCATAACAACTTTGCACAACTCCTGGCCAGTTGTCATGGAAAAGATTAATGTTGTTTCCAATTACCAATCAGCTACTGCGCTGGCTGCATATTTAGCATTGAGACTGCTGAAAGGCCAGTGTAGTGGCTTCCTTTCCTCTGTACCATAGCCACTGCCCAAGCCTGAAGCGGGGTTGTTTCGGACGCATACAGTCCACACTCAAGGTTTCCAAACGGCCAAACATTCAATGAGATCCAGAGATATGGTGCAACAAAAAATGTTTATTCTTCTTATATCTAACAAAAAAGTATTCTCCAATCAACTTAAAGCAGAGATTACTTGAAATGCAAATACATAATATGACCTGTCTGTATGGTCAAAAAACTATACCGCTCCCACGTCTAGCAAGGACTCCCTCCCCCGAAGGCCCAACTTCCTGCCTTTATACTAACACATTTAACACAGTACAATGAATGGGCAAGAGGGGGGGCCAAAAACTGAGTTACACTAACAACAAATGAATATATCTCAATCAGGTAAATATAAATCATAAAGGTACGTACCTAATATTTCATCATATACATTAATATTTAATATATTTACACACATGTACATGGAGCTCAGTATGTTCAGTCTTTTATACAAATATGTCCAAATCGGCTCTAACATACCGGCCCCTAATTGTTGACTGCACCGAATGCACAACAATTACTCAATATTCAAACGTAGAGCCAATACACAAAACATTCTATACCAGAGCACTATTACAGTTCACAGTTATATACAAATATACAAGGTGCCATATAGGAAAATAGTCCATAGATCTCAGTCTGAGTTGAAGTGTAAAGGTGTTCAACTTCCAAAAAATGTCAAGAGTTTGACGTCCAAAAAATGTATGACATCAAAGAATGTAAGAGTACGACATCAACGAATCAGAGGTGCACGTGATTCAAAAATGGAGCACTGTGTGTGTGTGTGTGTGTCACTCCGTCGCCTCAAGGAGCAGACAGAGTTTATTGATAGGTCTCTGTAAGATATTGGTCTTAGTCTTAACCATGACACTCCGGACAAGACCTTTGGCCCCTGGCAAAGCCTTCACCACATGCCCCATTAGCCAAGAGTTCCTTGGGGCGGTGTCATCGACGATGACCACAAGGTCACCAGGACTGAAGTTTCTCTTAGTTCTGTTCCACTTGTTCCGCTCCTGCATAAGTGGAAGATACTCCCTGATCCATCTCTTCCAGAAGAGGTCAGTGATATATGGTACTTGCTTCCATCTCCTTCGTGAGTATAGGTCACTTCTCTGGAATAATCCTGGTGGCAGGACTGGCTTTGCTTTCAGATGAAGCAGATGGTTCGGAGTCAGGGGTTCTAGATCATTAGGGTCATTTGTTACAGTAGTGATTGGTCTGTCGTTCATAATCGCCTCAACTTCACACAAGGCTGTCTGCAAAGCCTCATCATCCAGTACTTGTTCTTTAAGGACTGAATAGAGGATCTTTTTCACCAGTCGGATCAACCTCTCCCATACCCCCCCATGGTGGGCTCCAGAGGGAGGGTTGAATGACCATGTCACTCCTTCCTTCAGTAATTCATTTTGAATCTTGTTGTGATCCAGCTCTTTCAGAGCTTCTCCTAGCTCTCTGTGTGTTCCAACAAAGTTGGTGCCATTGTCGGTTCTTATACTTGTTACTGGGCCCCTTCGACAGATGAACCTGCGCAGGGCATTGATGCAGGAATCAGTATCCAGATAACTAGCAACTTCTAGATGGACAGCTCGACTCCAAGGCAAGTAAAGATCACACCATACCGCTTCACATGAACACGGCCTCGCTTCACCTCTATGGGGCCGAAGTAATCTATGCCCACATGGGTGAAAGGCGGCAAATCAGGTGACACCCGATCTTGTGGAAGGTCGGCCATCTTCTGTTCTCCAGCTCTAACAGCCAGTTTCTTTGGCAAATGACAGGAGTGACAAGGAGTGGATTGTTAGCTAAAAAGACTGGTACACATACTAGTCTTCAATTATTTAAGCTAGAAATGTCATTCAAACTTTAAAACATGCAGGTTGCTTGGAATAGGTTGCTTGTATATAGCCTTTTGATACCACATACTCTTTGAACTATAACCATTTTAAATCTTCATAAAAGCTCCATAGGCTTGAATGGAAAATATTTCGATCCGCCACTGCTCTTGAACCATTAAAGCTACAAACACCAAGCCAACATTGACATGTATAGACAAACTCAACTTAGATTGTTTGTAAAGAAGATTGTAGATACTTTTGTATTTTTTGAACTATAACCGTTTTACATTTGTATTAAAGCTCCATAGACTAAAGGTAAAACATTTATTTGCCACTGTTCTTGATCCGTTTCAGCTACAAACACCAACCCAAATGTGCAGACTGTCTCAACATAGATGGCATCAACACAGCTTTTTTCTACCATTCATAATTCATGAACTTTAAAGCTTGTTGTATCCCTATTCATTTCAATGGCGGAATGCAGGCTTCAACATTCTAAACTGAAATCACAGCCCAAAACCTTAAGATTTATAAGGGCACAAGACGAGACCCAAATTCAGACACAGGAGGCAGATGGTCAGGCAGGTGGGCTCAGAGTCAGGACAGGCAAGGGTCAAAACCAGGAGGGCGAGAAAAAAGAGACTGGGAAAGCAGGAACTGAGAAACAAAAAAGCTGGTTGACTTGACAAACAAGACAAACTGGCACAGAGAGACAGGAAAGAGGGATACATACACCAGGAAAAATAAGCGACAACTGGTGGGGGTGGGGATAAGCACAAGGACAGGTGAAACAGATCAGGGCGTGACAGCAACCCCCCTCTAGGGGCGCCACCTGGGGTCCTACCTGGGCGCATACCTGGTTGACCGTGGTATCGGCGGTGGAAGTCTGCGATGAGGGCTGTATCCAGAATGTCTCTAGTGGGAACCCAGCACCTCTCCTCCGGGCCGTAACCTTCCCAGTCAACCAGGTACTGGAAACCCCTGCCTCGTGGTCGAACACCCAGGAGGCGTTTTACCGTGTATGCCGGATGGCCATCGATGACACGGAGAGGAGGGGTGGGCCTGGAGACAGATGACAAAGGGCTGTGAGACACGGGCTTAATCCTAGACACATGGAAAGTAGGGTGAAAACGGAGGGTACGGGGTAACAAGAGACGAACAGCAGTGGAACTAAGGACTCTAGAGATGGGAAAAAGGACCAATGAAATGGGGGGGACAGTTTGCGGGACTCCACCTGAAGGGGCAGGTCCCGTGTGGAAAGCCATACACTCTGCCCAATGCGGTAGCGGGGAGCTGGAGTCCGGCGGCGATCCTTTTGTTGATGATACCTGGAGTTGGTCTTGAGAAGTGCCGCACGAGTTCTTCTCCAGGTATTTCGACAGTGGCGGACGAACATCTGGGCCGAGGGTACGTTGACTTCCTGCTCTTGTTCTGGGAAGATCGGAGGCTGATACCCCATGGAGCACTCCAAAGATGAGAGTCCCGTGGCTGAACAGTGAAGGGTGTTCCGGGCATACTCCACCCAGACCAGTTACCGGCTCCAGAAAGTGGGGTTGGTTGAGACCAGGCATTGTAGGGTGGTTTCCAGGTCTTGGTAAGCTTGTTCCGACTGGCCGTTGGATTGGGGATGGAATCCGGAGGATAGGCTGGCCGACGACCAAATAAGAGTGCAGAACGCCTTCCAGAACTGAGACAAGAACTGAGGACCCCGGTCAGAGACAATGTCCACCGGGAGTCCATGGATCCGGAAGACGTGCTGCACCATGAGCTGGGCCGTCTCCTTGGCAGAGGGTCGTTTGGGGAGAGGGATGAAAATGGGCAGCTTTGGAGAACCGATCCACTACCGTCAGAATGACGGTGTTGCCATCAGACGGAGGGAGCCCAGTGACAAAGTCCAGAGAGATATGGGACCAGGGATGATGAGGGAGAGGTAGTGGCTGAAGGAGGCCAGATGGAGCTTGCGGTGGAGTCTTGTTCTGAGCACACACAGTGCACGCGGCGATGAAGGCAGAGACGTCAGGAACCATTGTGGGCCACCAGAAACATTGTCGGAGGAAAGCTCGGGTTCGACGGGAACCTGGATGACAGGTCAGCCTGGAGGAATGAGCCCATTCCAGGACCTGGGACCGGACTGAGTTTGGGGCAAACAACCGGTCAGCCCTTCAGGTTCAGGCTGGGAACGTTGTGCCTTGCTAACCAGGGTTTTAATACCCCAAACCACTGAAGCCGCAGGGCATGAGGTAGGGAGAATGGTCTTGGCGACCGAGGGTGTGGCAGAGGAACTGTATAGGTGGGAGAAGGCGTCAGGCTTCACATTTTTGGACTCTGGGCGGTAGAAAATGGTGAAGTTGAATCTTGAAAACAACAAAGCCCACCGGGCCTACCTGGAGTTAAGGCGCTTGACTGTACAGAGATATTCCAAATTTTTATGGTCAGTCCAAACCAAAAATTGCTGTTCTGCTCCTTCCAGCCAGTGCCTCCACTCTTCCAGCACCATCCAGCGTGCTGTAGCCCCGAATGAAACGGCGGTAGAAGTTAGCGAACCCCAGGAAACATTGTAACTGCACCCTGGACTTAGGTTGAGGCCAATCTACCACTACTTTCACCTTTTCAGGATCAATTTGGACATTTCCATCAGCGATGACATATCCCAGAAAGTAGATTGTAGAGCGGTGGAACTCACACTTCTCAGCTTTCACAAACAACTGGTTCTCCAGGAGGCGCTGAAGGACCAGGATATCGTCAAGGTAGACGAACACAAAATTATTTCACATGTCCTGGAGCATATTGTTTACCAGGGCCTGGAAGACAGTGGTGGCATTGGTGAGTCCAAACAGCATGACCTGGTACTCATAATGTCCGCTGGCTGTGTTAAATGTTGTATTCCACTCATCTCCTTTGCGTATCCAAACCAGGTGGTAGGCATTCCGAAGGTCCAGCTTGGGAAAAAAATGGTGGCCCCCTGGAGAAGTTTGAAAGTCGAGGAGAGGAGTGGTAGGCGGTAACGATTCTTGATCGTTATATCATTAAGACTCCGGTAGTCAATGCACGGACGCATTGTCCTTCTCCAAAGAAAAACTCTGCGCTGGTAGGAGATGCAGACGGATGGATGCCTCCAGTAGCCAGAGACTCCTCTATGAACTCCTCCATGGCCTTGGTCTCCTGCCCGGATAGAGAATATAGCCGGCCACGAGGTGGTGTGGTGCCGGGGAATTCGAAAATGAGGAAGCACTGGGAAAGGAATGCCCGGCAGGTACCAGGATCACCTGCATAACACTCCGGAGGAGGTAAGCAGGGTTCTTGGGGAGCCGGGGTAGGTTGAACCAATCCACAACTAGTAGAAAGGTTACTGGGTGGTTGGGAAGTTGGGAGGTTTCAGATGTGGCATGCTGCCTATGAGCTACTTCACGGATTTGCTCCATTATCACCTTAAACCCTTGGTCGTGGCGTTCCGTCAGGGAACGAAGCCCTTCCAAAAGGTACCGAAGTAACTCCTCATGCCTCCCAATGATGGCTCCCTGCAGGGAGACAGTGTGACGGAGCTGGTCCAAGTCTGCTGGGTCTGTCATGGCCAGTTCGTACTATAAGGGCACAAGACGAGACCCAAATTCAGACACAGGAGGCAGATGGTCAGGCAGGCGGGCTCAGAGTCAGGACAGGCAAGGGTCAAAACCAGGAGGGTGAGAAAAGAGAGACTGGGAAAGCAGGAGCTGAGAAACAAAAATGCTGGTTGACTTGACAAACAAGACAAACTGGCACAGAGAGACAGGAAACACAGGGATAAATACACTGGGGAAAATAAACGACACCTGGAGGAGCTGGGGACAAGCACAAGGACAGGTGAAACAGATCAGAGCGTGACAAGATTGTTCAAACTAAAGCATTTTGAGAGCGTAAACACATTCCTTGTCTTATGATGCTATAGTACCCACTATAATAATTCCACACCTACAAACCATCCCAGAATAGGTCACTATACTATAACTAGCCCGTAGCCTATGTGTCACGCCCTGACCTTAGAGATCCTTATTTATTCTCTATGTTTGGTTAGGTCAGGGTGTGACTCGGGTGGGAGATTCTATGTTTTCTATTTCTTTGTTGTTTTTGCCATGTGTGGTTCCCAATCAGAGGCAGCTGTCTATCGTTGTCTCTGATTGGGGAGCATATATAAGTTGTGATTTTCCATTTGGGTTGTGTGGGGAGTTATTTTCTGTTTAGCTGTTTTGTTGCCTGACAGAACTGTTCGCTTTCGTTTTCTACTTTGTTATTTTGTTGCGGTGTTCAGTTTTATTAAAAATCATGAACGCCTACCACGCTGCACCTTGGTCTCCTTCTTCAACCCACGAGAGTCGTTACACTATGAAAACCCTATTACTACTACTACTACTACTACTACTACTATTACTACTACCATTACTACTGCCATCACTACCGCTACTACTACTATTTCACAACCATAAATACTTCAAAACTAGCAAGCACCCAAATTTACTTCAGAAAATGACTTTTTTATTACGTTTTTATCCTCGATCATTTTAAACGTGTTGTTTTCGCATAGTTGAAACAGCCATGTGTTTTAAGAGTATTATATTCATTCAAATGGCTGCTACAGTGCGCTTTGCAGCAGAGGGCACAATCCTCATGATCAGGTATGATCTGAATCATAGTATCTCTTGTGCATGCAAATGGGTTTCTGCCTTTATGACACACACACACAGTCACACACACACACACACACACACACAGTCACACACACACACAGTCACACACACACACACACACACACACACACACACACACACACACACACACACACACACACACACACACACACACACACACACACACACACACACACACACACACACACACACACACACACACACTGACATTTGGACACTGCCCCATTGTTTGGACAAGTCATCCCCTGTCAAACCTGACTCAGCAACCATACAGGCAGACAATGTGTGTGTGTGTGTCCGTGGTGTGTGTGCGTGTAGCTGTGTATGTGAGTATGTTTTTGTGTTCCCGAGTGTCGTGTTCCTGTGCAAGCCTGTGTGTGTATGTCCTCCTGTGTTTAAGTGTGTGTAGGGGGTTTGTATAGCCAGTGTGAGGCGTGCCCAATACTGGTTTGCCATGCCCAACGCTGAGATCATGTGTTTGGTCAGTCATTGTTCCACTCCGGACCCCTTTAGTTCTGGCTGGTTGGTGCCTTCCTGTGCGGTCATCACACCGGGTGTCAGTCGGCTCTGGTGTGGCTCTCCTAACCCACTACAGCACATTTGGCCACCTGTTGTCGGAATCCGGAAGACTTGTGTTGAGTCTCGGGGCTTTAGCTCAGTGGACGAACAGTTTTAAATGTGGTACAGAACACCCCTGGTTGAATGCCCGGTTAGTATTTTACCCCAGCTAACTATCCAATACTCTGTGACCCTTCACCCCCAGGCTGACCTACTGTGCGCAGGTCCTAGTGACTGTTATTGATCCATCATTGATAAATTATTGGTCCTATCTCTGGTTATGGATCAATGATTCTGCTGATCCACAGGGACAGATAATGCTACAACCCTGAGACCAAACTCTATCTCATTTTACACTGGCCTTTCAGAAAAAACATATGATTTCACATGTGGAAAATCACATGATTTCCCGAGAAATTTCCCATGTGAAATCAAGTGAAAACATGTGTTTTCGGAACACTTCACATGTGATCGCGTCTTCACATGTGTAGTTTCATGTTATCACATGTTGCTTTACATGTTGTGACATTAACTTCACATAAGATCACGTGATCACATGAAACCATCTGTCTGTCTGCCCGTCTGTCTGCCTGTATTATATTTCACTGGGGTAAGTAAGGGAGGGACAGAGTGCTCTACTGTATCTACTACAGCCAGGGATAAATAAGAGCTTTATATATCATAAACCTGCCTGATTGTCTGACCAACAGCAGGAGGGACGGAGGAGATATTGATGCTGAAGATGATCCATTCTTCATTGCTCTAAATCCAATTGATATTTGGTCAGTATTAATGTAAATTCAAGATACTGGAATACTGTATACCAAAGCGTGTTTGTTATTGCTCTATCTATGTATGATATTGAATAGACAGAGGCTAGATGTATTGGTTCATGTCCTGTGAATGCACTGCTGTAATCAATTATGCTCACCCATAATCCAACCCCCAGTCAGTCGTATACTAGCAGAGCTGATCTATAATATAGATACAGCATAATGGCCCATATGTGGAGTCCTATTCCACTCTGGACAGTCACCGAGTGCAGATTGAAGATGTACACAGATTAACAAGGTACAGTATGTGGATCAGTGTCTATTTTAAAGTATCCAGAGAGGAATTAAATGAGGACAGGAGCCTGGACTTTACCCCGCAGGGAGATAAAGTACTATATCTATCAGAGTCTGATGACATCAACATGTTGAGTAGGAGAGAGATAATGATAGTTAAAGACAGAGCAAGAAGTGGGTATGTATATAAGACATGAGAGAGAGAGATGGTGTGATAACAGAAGGAAGATGCCAAACTAACACCATTACAATGCAAAATCACAAGTTGTGCATTCTTAGCTCACAAAGAAGTTCCAAATTCCTTGTGATGTTTGTTCTATAATTTGTGATGTACTGGATTCACTCTCACACTGACTATTGCTTTTATGTTAATCATGACAGAAAGGGTTGGTTTCAACTCCAGCTGCAAATTACATCCATTACACTATATTGATCTGATAGTTAATTCTATGCACAATACCACCCTCCTGTTAACGATTCGTTCTTACAGGCATATTTATCTGCAGTGTGTGTGTGTGCGCCAACCCTTTTTGTCCCCCACTGGCTCCCATCCCATAATACGACCAGACCGCACTGATGAATTATTTGCCCAGTGAGGTGTATCCACGGGAACCATGCATTCCTGACACACATCATAGAGAGAGAGACACACACACCCCCTTGAACGAGGGAGGGCGGGATAGAAGGAGCATACTGAGTGTGTGAGTGATACTGAGAAGAGGAGTGAGAAGAGTGAACCTGTAACTCAGTCTAACACACACACACAGACAGACGGAGGGATCTTTACAGCAGCAACGGAAGCAGCAGGAGCGTGGTGTGGGACAGAGGGGGATGTTGTCTGGCTGAGCTGGGACCTGTCCTCTCCCTCTCCTGTCTGTCTGATGGAGAGCAGAGGGACGCAGCACAGTGAGTACTACAGGCTGTGTGTGTGTGTGTGTGTGTGTGTGTGTGTGTGTGTGTGTGTGTGTGTGTGTGTGTGTGTGTGTGTGTGTGTGTGTGTGTGTGTGTGTGTGTGTGTGTGTGTGTGTGTGTGTGTGTGTGTGTGTGTGTGTGTGTGTGTGTGTGTGTGTGTGTATCCAGAAGATATAGATTGAGGTAGGGTTTGGGGAGTTGTGAAGGGTTAAGGAAGAGAGACAATGATCGAGAGGAAGAGATCGAAATTGTTGGTGTTGCTGTGTGCCCAGCTAGCACACAGCATATATTTCTTAGCACTTGGTGAAGGCGGGGTTGACCTATGGTTATTTTTCATACAACCTTCCCACAATGTTCTGGGAATGGTGCAGGATAGTTGCTTGGCTTTGGAACATTTCTCAGGACATTTAAGGAACGTGACAAAATAACATGATTTTCTTGGTATTTCGTTACTTTAACAGAACATTTCAAACATGGTTACATTTAATATATTTTTTTGTCATGTTCTAGGATTGTTCGCCTACTGGTTTGACATTGAGAATTTTCTCAATTAGTTCAGAAAATGTGAAGAAACAATGTTCTCCTGTTGGAATTTCAATACTTCAGCAAAACGTTTCCAACAGATTTCCTCATGGTTCTATTTTAAGTAATGTTCCCCAAAAAATGTAACAACGTTGAGAAACAATGTTCTTCAGGTTTTCTTGTGGTTCTATTTAATGTCATGTTCTCAGAATATTAAGAAAACGTTCCATAAAAACGACACGAAAACATTAGTAATGTTCAAATAACTTTTTAATTATTATATTGAAAATCCTATACATTCCGTCCTCTGCATCAACAAAACTCTCTCTATCCTATATCTTGTTAAGTGTGTTCAGGTGTGTTGGTCGAGCCCACTAATTGTCCACACCTGATTTTAATGAGTGCTTGTTTCCTTTGAAATGGGGTCTGTTTGAATAGACCAAAATGAACAGCTTAGTATGAGTTAAAAAAAATACTAGCTCCATCCTGGTGGTGCAGTGGACTATTTCCATGGATAGAGAACAGAAGATCATAGGTTCAAATCTCACTGATGCTGTGCCACAAATTATTAATGCCTAAGCAAATTCATTTCCATGTGTCCGATCTGTACCTGGAGTTCAAAACGTTAACCTAAGCTAGCAGTGCTATTGAAAAATTCCATGAATGTTTTATGGAAGTTATACAAAAAAAACTCAAAATAACCTCTAATTTCTGTTCTCAGAACATTAACAAAACCTCCCAGGAAAACATTCAGGAATCCATAGTAAAATGTTCTCAGAACCTCCCGGCAACCTAAAAATTAACGTTCCCAGAACATGTTTAAAAAACTTTCAGCTTTACCGGTCAGGAAACGTATGACTTCGTTCCCAGAACCAGTGGGAAACCAAAGACGTAGGTTCCCACAATTTCCAAGGAACCAAATGTGCTAGCTGGGTATGTAGGAATATATATGGTGACTGCTGTGCTACTTCCTGAGAGCATTGGCAGAGAGAGGCATGGAATAATCTAACGGGGTATGCGTGCATACATTGAAGGGTATGTTTTTTTCTAGTGGAGGAGGAGAGGGATATGACTCCAGTTTTTTGTATGCTGACTTTGAGGTGTGTGTTGTCTGTGTTCTGCAGGTGAGCTGATAATAAGGTGTGTGGGGTCGAGGTGAAAGAGGAGTTCGCTGGGAATCATGCGATTGGACAGCGATGTTTACCTGCATCATGTGACTACACAGAGAAGATTATACTATAGGGTCTCCATTATGGCTGTTGTGATGTGTATCTCTCTCCTCCTCTTCCTGCTCCTCCTTTTCCTCTCCCTCACTCCTCTCCTCCATCTGCATGCCTTCCCCCTGGCCACAGAGGCACCACCTCACCCACACACAGACACACAGACAGATGTACAGGTTTCACACAGCCCTTTAGGGGCCTCCTGGGCTCTGGTAGGCCTCAACGCTGGAGCCAGAATGGCCGACTCTCTGGGTTGGTTTCCAGGGCTGAGGGGCTCCATACTGGAACCTGAGGAAACTGAGAAACAGGACTACACAGACGAGTTTCAAGGAACTATCGGTGAATACCATGATTTGCTGGAAAGCCCTGAGCAGTCACCTAAAACTGTCCCCAGACAAACAGGGCCGGAGACATTCAGATTCACAGAGGCAGACAGTGTCACTGCATGGATGGAAATCAAACCTCCAATTGGGACCTTATTTAGGAATGGACTACCAGACTGGATCCAGGATGGAGATCCTGAAAACAAGCTGAAAGAGAGCAACACCAGGGAGAAGGCTGGATCCCCATTAATAACTTCACAGGATGGACAGACTCCTCTGATATATCTGTCACTCCCACAGAATGGAGATAGTATTGGTAGACCAACACCCATCCTCTTTCGCTCTGACTATACAGAGACCCCAGGCTTTAATCCACTCACTAGGCCTACTTTACCAACCCCAGTGACAGCACAGCTAGGCTCCACTACTGACCCGAACCAAGACCAACCCATAGCCTTGGCCACAGACAAAGGGTTGCTATCTCTGGACCAACCAGCCACCCCACAAAGAGACATGATGGAAGGAGATATCGTGATGGAGACTGGAGACTTCTCAGAATTGGAGGACTACACAGAAAACCTCACAGATACAGGAACAGACACAGGTAAGACGAACTTCTCAAATCCAACCCCCATTCCCGTCTAATAGTTATATGTCCGCTTTTACAATACCCTCAGGATGTTAGTAAGAAAGAATAGGATATTGATCAGAAATAATTGTCCTATTTTTCTATTTTGTACAACACTGGTGGTGAATTAACTGATTTACTGTGGAAGTGTGACGAGTATCCCCTTATATATTTTCTCTTCATGACATGCTACCTCTGACGTCAGGAAATGTGTACATACCTCTGTAGCAGTACATGGTAGTGGTAGTATGTTTTCTGTTGAAGTGTGTGTTGGAAAGCGATGGGACTTGCCTGCTCTGTGTCTTCTCTGTGCCACAGTGTGTGTGTGTGTGTGTGTGTGTGTGTGTGTGTGTGTGTGTGTGTGTGTGTGTGTGTGTGTGTGTGTGTGTGTGTGTGTGTGTGTGTGTGTGTGTGTGTGTGTGTGTGTGTGTGTGTGTGTGTGTGTGTGTGTGTGTGTGTGTGTGTGTGTGTGTGTGGTATGTATTCTGCCAGCAAACACGGTTGTTTTATATTCACAGGGCAGTTTACTCAACGCCTCCTCATCTCCCACTCCTTCAATCCCCGTTCTCTTCTCCCCTCTTTCAATCCCCCCTTCATCTCCCATTCATCTCTACCACTCCCTCTCTCTCCTCTGTCACAGACACACTATCTCCCTCCCCTGCTGTCCTGTCTTCTTAAACAGCTAAACTGAGGGAGACTGTGAATGAATTCCATGTGAATAACAGTAAATGAGATGAATGGCAAAACATAGCTGGACTGGTGGTTGTGGGACATCCCGGAGTTGCCTCTTCACTGTTGACGTTGAGGCTGGTGTTTTGCGAGTACTATTTATTGAAGCTGCCAATTGAGGACTTGTGAGGTGTCTGTTTCTCAAACTAGACACTCTAATGTACTTGTCCTCTTGCTCAGTTGTGCACCGGGCCTCCCACTCCTCTTTCTATTCTGGTTAGAGCCAGTTTGCGCTGTTCTGAGAAGGGAGTAGTACACAGCGTTGTATGAGATCAGATACTCAACTAGTCTAAAGAAGGACAGTTTTATTGCTTCTTTAATCAGAACAGCAGTTTTTAGCTGTGCTATCATAATGCAAAAGGGTTTTCTAATGATCAATTAGCCTTTTAAAATGATAAACTTGGTGTCACGATCGTCGTAATGTGGAAGAGAGGAGGACCAAGGCGCAGCGTGATACGAATACATACTTCTATTTAATAAACGAAGAGAAACACTAAACAGACTAATACAAAACGAACGTGAAGCTATAAATGACAAGTGCAGACACAGGCAACTTACATATAGACAATAACCCACAATACAAAACAGGCTACCTAAATATGGTTCCCAATCAGATACAACGCAAAACACCTGTCTCTGATTGAGAACCATATCAGGCCAAACACATAGAAATAGACAAACCAGACAATAAACATAGAATGCCCACTCAGATCACACTCTGACCAAACAAAGCATAAAACATACAAAGCAAACTATGGTCAGGGCGTGACAGTACCCCCCCCCCCCCCCCCCCCTCAAGGTGCGGACTCCGGCCGCAAACCTAAACCTATAGGGGAGGGTCTGGGTGGGCATCTGTCCGCGGTGGCGGCTCCGGCGCGGGACGTGGACCCCACTCCACCATAGTCATAACCCGCTTTGGTGGCGCCTCTGGAGCGGGGACCCTTGCAGCGGGTCCCGAACTGAAGACCATCCTAGAGGGCGCCACTGGACGGAGGGGCAGCTCCGGACTGAGGGACAGCTCCGGACTGAGGGGCAGCTCAGGACTGAGGGGCAGCTCAGGACTGAGGGGCAGCTCCGGACTGACGGGCAGCTCCGGACTGAGGGGCAGCTCAGGACTGAGGGGCAACTCAGGACTGAGGGGCAGCTCCGGACTGACGGGCAGCTCCGGACTGGCGGGCGGCTCTGGCGGCTCCTGACTGGCAGGCGGCTCTGGCGGCTCCTGACTGGCGGGCGGCTCTGGCGGCTCCTGACTGGCGGGCGGCTCTGGCGGCTCCTGACTGGCGGGCGGCTCTGGCGGCTCCTGACTGACGGATGGCTCTAATGGCTCAGGACAGACGGGCAGCTCAGGCGGCGCTGGACAGACGGGCAGCTCAGGCGTGCCGAGGCGCACTGTAGGCCTGGCGCGTGGTGCCGGAACTGGTGGTACCGGGCTGGGGACACGCACCTCAAGGCGAGTGCGGGGAGAAGGAACAGGGCATACTGGATTCCCGAGGCGCACTATAAGCCTGGTGCGTGGTGCTGGCACTGGTGGTACTGGGCTGGGGACACGCACCTCCGGGCGAGTGCGGGGAGGAGAAACAGGGCGCACAGGGCTCTGGAGACCCACAGGAAGCCTGGTGCGTGGTGTAGGCACTGGTGGTACTGGGCTGGTGCGAGGGGCTGTCACAGGCGGACTGGTGCGTGGAGAAGGCACCGGATAAACCGGACCGTGGAGGCGCACTACAGGTCTCGAGCACCGAGCCTGCCCAACCCTACCTGGCTGAATGCTCCCCGTAGCCAGGCCAGTGCGGCGAGGTGGAATAGCCCGCACTGGGCTGTGCTGGCGAACCGGGGTCACCATGCGTAGGGCTGGTGCCATGTACCTCGGCCCAAGGAGACGCACTGGTGACCAGATGCGTAGAGCCGGTTTCATGGCCCCTGGCTCGATGCCCAATCTAGCCCAGCCGATACGAGGTGCTGTTATGTACCGCACCGGACTATGCCTGCGCACCGGGGACACCGTGCGCATCTCTGCATAACACTGTGCCTGCCCGGTCGCTCTCTCTCCACGGTAAGCACGGGGAGTTGGCTCAGGTCTCCTATCTGGCTTAGCCACACTTCCCCGTGTGCCCCCCCCCAAGAAATGTTTGGGGCTGCCTCTCTGGCTTCCAGCCGCGCTTACGTGCAGCCTCCTCATACCACCGCCTCTCCGCTTTTGCTGCCTCCAGCTCTGCTTTTGGGCGGCGATATTCACCAGCCTGTGCCCAGGGTCCCTTAACGTCCAGAATCTCCTCCCAAGTCCATTTCTCCACAAAGCGCTGTTCCTCCGTTTCACGCTGCTTGGTCCATTGATGGTGGGTTATTCTGTCACGATCGTCGTAATGTGGAAGAGAGGAGGACCAAGGCGCAGTGTGATACGAATACATACTTCTATTTAATAAACGAAGAGAAACACTAAACAGACTAATACAAAACAAGAAAACGAACGTGAAGCTATAAATGACAAGTGCAGACACAGGCAACTTACATATAGACAATAACCCACAACCCACAATACAAAACAGGCTACCTAAATATGGTTCCCAATCAGAGACAACGCAAAACACCTGTCTCTGATTGAGAACCATATCAGGCCAAACACATAGAAATAGACAAACCAGACATACAACATAGAATGCCCACTCAGATCACACCCTGACCAAACAAAACATAAAACATACAAAGCAAACTATGGTCAGGGCGTGACACTTGGATTAGCTAACACAACGTGCCTTTGGAACACAGGAGTGATGGTTGCTGATAATGGTCTGTACGCCTATGTAGATATTCCATTAAAAAACTGCTGTTTCCAGCTACAATAGTCATATACAACATTAACAATGTCTACACTGTATTTCTGATCAATTTGATGTTGTTTTAATTTAATGTACAAATAATGTGCTTTTCTTTCAAAAACAAGGACATTTCTAAGTGACCACAAACTTTTGAACAGTAGTATGTGTATATATATATATGTGTGTGTGTGTGTGTGTGCGTATGTATATACAGTTGAAGTCGGAAGTTTACATACACTTAGCCAAATACATTTAAACTCAGTTTTTCACAATTCCTGACATTTAATCCTAGTAAAAATTCCCTGTTTTAGGTCATTTAGGATCACCACTTTATTTTAAGAATGTAAAATGTCAGAATAATAGTAGAGAGAAAGATTTATTTCAGCTTTTATTTATTTCATCACATTCCCATTGGGTCAGAAGTTTACATACACTCAACTAGCATTTGGTAGCATTGCCTTTAAATTGTTTAACTTGGGTCAAACATTTTGGGTAGCCTTCCACAAGCTTCCCACAATAAGTTAGGGGAATTTTGGCCCATTCCTCCTGACAGAGCTGGTGAAACTGAGTCTGGTTTGTCGGCCTCCTTACTCGCACGTGCTTTTTCAGTTCTGCCCACAAATGTTCTATAGGATTGAGGTCAGGGCTTTGTGATGGCCACTCCAATACCTTGACTTTGTTGTCCTTAAGCCATTTTGCCACAACTTTGGAAGTATGATTTGGGGTCATTGTCCATTTGGAAGACCCATTTGCGACCAAGCTTTAACTTCCTGACTGATGTCTTGAGATGTTGCTTCAATATATTCACATAATTTTCCTTCCTCGTGATGCCATCTATTTTGTGAAGTGCACCAGTCCCTCCTGCAGCAAAGCACCCCCACAACATGATGCTGCCATCCCCGTGCTTCACGGTTGGGATGGTGATCGTCGGCTTGCAAGCCTCCCCCTTTTTCCTCCAAACATAACGATGGTCATTATGCCCAAACAGTTCTATTTTTGTTTCATCAGACCAGAGGACATTTCTCCAGAAAGTACAATCTTTGTCCTAATGTGCAGTTGCAACCCGTATTCTGGCTTTTTTTATGGTGGTTTTGGAGCAGTGGTTTCTTCCTTGCTGAGCGGCCTTTCAGGTTATGTCGATATAAGACTCGTTTTACTGTGGATATAGATACTTTGTACCTGTTTCCTCCAGCATCTTCACAAGGTCCTTTGCTGTTGTTTTGGGATTGATTCGCACTTTTCGCGCCAAAGTACGTTTATCTCTAGGAGATAGAACGCGTCTCCTTCCTGAGCGGTATGACGGCTGCGTGGTCCCCTGGTGTTTATACTTGCGTACTATTGTTTGTACAGATGAACGTGGTACCTTCAGGCGTTTGGAAATTGCTCCCAAGGATGAACCAGACTTGTGGAGGTCAATGTGGAGGTCTACATTTTTTTTGAGGTCTTGCTTTATTTCTTTTGATTTTCCCATGATGTCAAGCAAAGAGGCACTGAGTTTGAAGGTAGGCTTTGAAATACATCCACAGGTATACCTCCAATTGACTCAAACTTTGTTAATTAGCCTATCAGAAGCTTCGAAAGTCATGACATAATTTTCTGGAAGTTTCCAAGCTGTTTAAAGGCACAGTCAACTTTGTGTATGTAAACTTCTATCTCACTGGAATTGTGATACAGTGAATTATAAGTGAAATAATCTGTAAGCAATTGTTGGAAAAATGACTTGTGTCATGCACAAAGTAGATGTCCTAACCGACCTAACCAAAACTATAGTTTGTTAACAAGAAATTTGTCGAGTGGTTAAAAAACAAGTTTTGATGAGTGTATTTAAGTGTATGTAAACTTACGACTTCAACTGTATGTTGGGTATAGGGTGTATATTTGTGTTGTATTGTACAGGGCACATTTGGAAATGAGACCTAAATCTCAACATGACTTCCCTGTTAATAAAATAAAGATAAAACAAACACACGCACATGTAACAGTTTAGCTTCCGTCCCTCTCCTCGCCCCTACCTGGGCTCGAACCAGACACACTCTGCACACATAGACAACAGCCACGCTCGAAGCATCGTTACCCTTCATGCCACAAAAGCCGTGGCCCTTGCAGAGCAAGGGGAACAACTTCTTCAAGGTCTCAGAGCGAGTGACGTCACCGATTGAAACGCTATTAGCGCGCACCACTGCTAACTAGCTAGCCATTTCACATCGGTTACACTCACCTCCCTTTTGACCTCCTCCTTTTCCGCAGCAACCAGTGATCCGGGTGAACAGCATCAATGTAATAGTTTCACCTTCCGTCCCTCTCTGGGCTCGAACCAGGGACCCTCTGCACACAGACAACAGTCACCCTCGAAGCATCGTTAAGAGGAGGGACCCATCGCCCCACAAAAGCCGCGGCCCTTGCAGAGCAAAGTGAACAACTACTTCAAGGTCTCAGAGCGAGTGACGTCACCGATTGAAACGCTGTTAGCGCGCACCACCGCTAACTAGCTAGCCATTTCACATCGGTTACACACACACACATGCATGTGAAGAGGAGGGACCAGAGGTCTTGTCACAGAGCTCCTATTCCTGTACTGTATTTACTGTATTTCTCTATGAAGAGGCAGTAGGCAGGCACATAGGGAATAGAAGCGTCTACATCATTCAGATGGTATGTAATCATAGGGGACAGACATATGGAAAGGGTATGTGCACCTACAATAGTATGTAATAAATTATGTAATGTTAGTGAGTGTGCCAGTTTCTGCGATCTATAAATAGTTCACAAATGAGAAAAGCAATGGGGTCAACACTACCTAATCTGCCCACACAGTCTCTCTTTCCCTCCTTTGCTCTCTCTACCCTGGCTCTCTCTCTCTCTCTGACCCAGTTAGAGATTCCCAGTTACAAGCATGTACTTTTGCAATAGATTACACCACACTCGCTGATGTTTCACCCTATGAAAGCCCTCAGATCTGGGGATAGGGGCAAGGAGTTGATTTGGGCATCAGTTTCAACCATCTTTGTTTCTGTTTTACAGGTGTGTCTCCAGAGGAGGTGTGGCCTAAGTCAGCCACCAATGAGACACCTATCCTCGACTGCAGCCTGGAGACCAAGGCCACACCCTGCAACACAAATCAATCCTGGAGCCCTGTTTACCCTGATGACATCATCTCAAATAAATCCCAGCGCCCCATTCTGTCTCTAACCCCTCCTCTCTTCGTGCCTCTGTATTCTGATTGGAACTCAGCTCTGGCCACCTGGGGCTTTGCCTGGGAGGTCCACATCTACGGTCTGGGATCTGTGTTCGCTGCATTAGGTCTGATATCTGTACTCTGCCTGTTAGGCCTGCCCCTGCGCTGCCCCCCGGGAAGCCCCTACTTCACCCTGCTGCATCTGTTCCTCCTGGCCACTGGAGGCACTAGAGCATTCACTCTGCTGTATGATGCTTATAGTCACCAGGACCGCCTGTCTGCTCTGGGCTCTCTCCTACTTTCTGAGCTACCCTTACCCTGCCTCACCTCTGCCTTCTCCCTCTCCTTCCTCCTCCTCTCCCTCCGCTCTCGCATGCACCTCTCCCTCCCTTTCTCCCTCTCTCTCTCCCTCCCTCTCTCAGCTCTGCCCCGGCCCTGTCTCTTGTTCTCCCTCTCCCTGTTGCACTTTGGGGCCTCCCTGGGCTCCATAACTCTCTTCCATGTCTTCCCCAGCCTCCCTGTCCTCCTCCTACTCCCCCAGGGAGTGTTCATCCTCCTCTGCCTCCTCCTCCCCTGCTCCTTCCTCCTCTTCTACTGCTTTGTACGACAAGACACCAAGCATGTCCAACGGCTGAGTGATGGTGAGGGAGAGGTAACAGGTTCCCCGGTGTTGGTGGGGCGGCCGTCCCGCTGCCCATTCGCTGAGGCTGGGGAGTGGAGCAGGGCGGCAGGGGCTGGGGTGGGAGGGTCTCTGTGCCTGTTAAGCTGTGGGGGGCTCCAGCTGTATGGGATGTTACATGCAATGGGGTTTGGAGGGGTGAGTGCTGGGGCGGGGTTTCAGCCCTGGCCTTGGTGGGGCTACCAGCTGGGCTGCAGGCTCTGTGAGGTGGGGGTGTGTCTGTCCTTGTCAATCATCGGCACTCATCCCCTCCTCTTCTGTTGCTCCAACTCTTACTCCTGCCCCTGGACTAAACCCAACTGCAACCCCCGTCCGGGGTCCTGGGTGCAGCTGCCCTGTGCCTCACCCTCAGGGGGGCCTAGCCACCCCATTCCCCCCTCCCCAGCCCTCCCCCCTCACTACCCCTGGTCCCTGGGGCAGGAAGAGAAGCTGGTGGTGTGTGATGTCATCAGTAAGCGCCAGTCCGAAGCGTTCCCCCTTTATACACTAATGGACCCCCCCTCAAACGGACTGAACCTGCATCCTAACCCTAACACCCACCCTGGCCAGACCAGAGCCTCAAGACACCCCCACCTCCCTGACCCTCCCAGCCCACCATGGATGCCTCAAGCTGGGGTTGCATCCCAGGGCTCTTCCCAGGCTAGTCTAGTTCTGGACACTGACTCCACAATGTACCTGCACCCCCCCTCTCCAATTGACCTGTCCCGGAGCATAGACCAGGCCCTGTACAGTGAAACCCTGTTCCCCCACAGTCTCTTCAGTCATCCCAGGCTACTCCACGCATCCTCCAGCCTCTCCCTGAACTCCCCTGGCTCCCACCTCAGCCAGAGTGCCTCACAACCTGGACACAGCTCAGCCGACAGCTCCCTCTACCGGACCTCTTCCTGTAGAGATGTGGATATGTCTCCTACACGGCCTCCCCAGCCAGGGTGCATCCTCCCAGGCCACGGCGATCCCATCTCTCCCCCTGAGCGCTGGTGGAGAGGTAGTAACTCCAGCTGCATGTGCCAGGAATCCCTGAGTGGGTCTTCCCAGGGTCTGTTCTCCAGCCCGGGGGCAGGAGGGGCGCATTCTCATCCCCACTCCACGAGAGGGCAGCTCCCCTCCCAGAGCAGTCTGCCCAGGATGCTCCCCAACCTCTCCCACCACAGACGCTACCGCACCCTCAGCTCCGCCTCGCAGGACAGTCGGGGGGAGGGGCGGCTGGCGGGCAGAGAGGACCTGAGTGAAAGCAGGTTGCTGGAACGGGATCTGGCCGTACAAGCGGAGTTCGTCAACGTGTGCCGACAGATCGATGCTCTTAGCGTGTGCAGTGACACTATTGACCTGTAGGTAGATACTACTGGGTTTGAACCATGAGTCATCTATGCGCCACAAGACACTGTTAGTCTGCCGAGCTAAACCAATATATTTATCTGTTATGTAAGGACATAAGGATATGATGTAAAATGCACAGAGATTATATATTGACCTCTAGAGAGATCTAAGTACTTAACTGATAAGCTAACGTTTGTGTTTGAGTGGTTAACATTGAGCTCAGTTAGCTTTTTCACTGCTACATCAGACATGTTTGGAGGCATTACTATTAGTTACAGTTTTCTGGGATTCTACATGTAGAAAATAGACATAAATTAGACTTAATTAGAAGTAAATAAAGAGATACAGTTCTGTTTGATTAGTTATAAGTGTACAGTTATAGAGTTACAATATGTGCTAAATGAAACAACTTTCTGAACCAACCAATGTAGAGTAGATTAGAACACTAATGTCAGTGTAGTGTTGACGATAGCCATAGAAATTTGCAAGATCACTTCATGCTTTAGTGGCACTTACTGAGGGAGAGTGAACATAGTGTAGCAGATGCTGTCATACTGTACATTATAGCTGTTTTTTTTATTAAAACATTTGTTCTTATAAAGCATTTATAACTGGTGCCCTACCACAAGCGTATCTGTTTAAGTCACAACAGCAATATCAACCAGGAGTTGTGTTAGAGTGTCCAAGTGCCAAATGTAGCTATGGAACCAACACCAAATCAATCTGAGAGATCTAACGTTTTTCAGACAGGAACTAATCTAACTGAAAACCAGCTCATCCTCTGATATTCACACTGACTTCAAACCTTTTTTCTACAAAGAGTATATGTGTCATACTGTACATACATCATTAAAGGCTGTGTAAAATGTTTTATTTGTAAATACAATGTACATGGAAAACATTTATACTGTATGGCATGTATCATAGACAAGGTATGATAAACAAAACAGTAAGTTTATGATGTTTGAAAACATAAGTCATTAATTGTAGTGTATGAACATAGAACAGATACACTATAGATAATACTGTAGACCTTTAGGGATTCTTCAACTCTATACATTGTCATGAGCTACAGGCCATATCACATGGAGTTGTTTCAGTTGAACTTACAGTACCTGTCAAAAGTTTGGACACACCTACTCATTCAAGAGTTTTTCTTTATTTTGACGACATCAAAACTATGAATTAACACATATGGAATCATGTATTAACCAAAAATGTATTAAACAAATTAAAATATATTTTAGATTCTTCAAAGTAGCCACCCTTTATCTTGATGACAGCTTTGCACACTCTTGGCATTATCCCAACCAGTTTCACCTGGAATATTCTTTACAACAGTCGTGAAGGAGTTCCCACATATGCTGAGCACTTGTTAGCTGCTTTTCCTTCACTCTGCCGTCCAACTCATCCCAAACCAACTCACTCTGATTGAGGTTGGGTGATTTTGGAGGCCAGGTCATCTAATGCAGTACTCCATCACTCTCCGTCTTGGTCAAATAGCCCTTACCCAGCCTGGAGGTGTGTTGGGTCATTGTCCTGTTGGGAAAACAAATGATAGTTGACTAAGTGCAAACCAGATGGGATGGCGTATCGCTGCAGAATGCTGTGGTACCCATGCTGGTTAAGTGTGCCATGAATTATAAATAAATCACAGACAGTGTCACCAGTAAAGCGCCCCCAGACCATCACATCTCCTCCTCCATGCTTTGTGGTGAGAACCACACATGCGGAGATCATCCATTCACCTACTCTGTGTCTAACAAAGACAGGCGGTTGGAACCAAAAATCTCAAATTTGGACTCAACAGACCAAAGGACAGATTTCCACTGGTCAAATGTCCATTGCTCGTGTTTCTTCGCCCAAACAAGTCTCTTCTTCTTATTGGTGTCCTTTAGTAGTGGTTTCTTTGCAGCAATTTGACCATGAAGGCCTGATTCACACAGTCTCCTCTTAACAGTTGATGTTGAGATGTGTCTGTTACTTGACCTCTGTGAAGCATTTATTTGGGCTGAATTTCTGAGGATGGTACCTAACGAACTTATCCTCCGCAGCAGAGGTAACTCTGGGTCTTCCTTTCCTGTGGCGGTCCTCATGAGAGACAGTTTCGTCATAGCGCTTGATGATTTTTGCGACTGCACTTGAAGAAACTTTCAAAGTTCTTGAAATTTACCAGATTGACTGACCTTCATGTCTTAAAGTAATGATGGACTGTCGTTTCTCTTTGATAATTTGAGCTGTTCTTGCCATCATATGGACTTGGTCTTTTACCAAATAGGGCTATCTTCTGTATACCACCCCTAGCTTGTCATAACACAACTGATTGGCTCAAACGCATTAAGAAGGAAAGACATTCCACAAATGTACTTTTAACAAGGAACACCTGTTAATTGAAATGCATTCCAGGTTACTACCCCATGAAGCTTGGTGAGTGAATGCCAAGAGTGTGCAAAGCTGTCATCGGGGAAAAGGGTGGCTAACACATTTTTGGTTATTTCATAGTTATTTCATAGTTTTGATGTCTTCACTATTATTCTACAATGAAAGAAAAACCCTTGATTGAGTAGGTGTGTACAAACTTTTTACTGGTACTGTAGGTGTTGAACATTCAACATAGTTTGGAGTTTTTTTCAGTAGTCAGCAGCAATAGTTAAAAATAGAAATAGTAATGAATTCAATGTCTGTTCATCTAGCTACCACAGATGTAAATCTGTAGTGTAAGCCTTGAGTGTGGTTTATGTTGCTATTAAACAGCTTAGGCTTGGAATAAGAAGTACAAATGGAGTGAGGAGAAAGGGGTGAAATAAGAAGAAAGTGAAAAAGGGAGAAAGGGAGAAAAGGATCGAGCGAGGGAGCAAGCATAACAAAGACCAAATTGTCCTCTGTTGGTGTGGAAAAAAGACGCTGTCACAATGTTAGTGATGACGTTATGGGCAGCAACTGATGTAATGATGTCATGTAATGTCAATCAGCTCATTGATCATGATAGGCTTACACAACATACATACACCAAATAAGGAGATCAGTAGATTTGTCAACTTCTTTATTCTGGTTTATGCAACAGCATGGTACAGCTTGAGTGAATTAAAAGCCAGAGATTGAGATCACCAGGATAGAACAAAATAAATAACACTAATAAAACATCTGATCAGCTTTTGTGTAACTTTCCACACCCAAGTTTCACTTCACACAAAAGTTAACACAACAGACAGAGTGGTTCTGTCGTTGCTGGTGGTTGACTAACAACTGATAGTGGTCTACTGTTATAAACTAGCCACAGGTCTTCTACAGGAAGAAGATTTATGGAATGGAAGATGGATAAACAACATTTCTTCACTCACTGCCACCAGGTACAGATGTAGAATCTTAATTTGAGCCAGTTTGCTACAGCAGGAAAATAATCCTGCATCAACAGAAATGTTGAATTATTAAGTGGATCACTGGAGGTTGGTGTGGTAATGGCTGGAGCGGAATAGGTGTGGAATGGTATCAAATACATCAAACATGGTTTCCATGTGTTTGATGCCATTCCTCCCCTCAGCAACCTCCACTGATGTGGATTATAATTCAAATTGACATTTTTGAAGGGGTTGATACATTTTTTGTTGGGGCAAATCAAGTCTGACATTTTAAACTGGAAATTACAAACTTTAGAAGCCTTTTTAAAACTCAAATACACTACAAGCTTGCATTTCCTGCTGTGTAAGAACATTCTCAGCAACAAAAGAGTGATCAAATTAAGATCCTACAACAGTAGTAGCAGTACATTCAGCCTGGTTAACAAGATAATTATAGAAAGACATACAGGGATGGTTTCCAGGACACACACTCTACATTGAGCATGCTTAAGTCCATGGCTAGGCTTAGTCTGTGTTCAGGAAACCAGCCCTAGTTATATTACACGGTATACAGTATTATATTGTGGCCTACATATATATTCCTTTTCTCAAATCCACTCAAGTACTACAGTATATATTTACAAATACATCATATTATTAACAGTCTACTGATAAACTAAAGACTAGGCTAAAGTCACTGTACAATTATGCTGTCATCAGATAACACATCACAAAACTTTACACAAAGACAAAACAGTATTTGGCTATCTACTTTCTATCTGTTTTGATGAGAATCCAGTGAGAGCCTGATTACAGCAATATCCACAGTGTAGACCAGTGATGTAGTCAACACACTAAACCTTGAGTCAGAGTCGAGTCCAAAGTCCCTAGGGTTAAAGTCCTTTATACTTGAGTCAAGAGTCCCTTGGTAGTGCTAAAAGCTGTGGTCCAACCATTTTAAAATCTCAATTATGTTACATTGTTGCACATTGTAAGGATATCTACATAATACAGCACTCTAATATTTGCTGTTGTAGCTACTATGTTAAATCATGCAACAAAGAGATTTTCTGACAACAAAATCACTACTGATCGAGTCCAAGTCCGAGTCCTCACTGGTCGAGTCCGAGTCCTCACTGGTCGAGTCCGAGTCCTCACTGGTCGAGTCCGAGTCCTCACTGGTCGAGTCCGAGTCCGAGTCCTCACTGGTCGAGTCCGAGTCGAGTCCTCACTGGTCGAGTCCGAGTCCTCACTGGTCGAGTCCGAGTCCGAGTCCTCACTGGTCGAGTCCGAGTCGAGTCCTCACTGGTCGAGTCCGAGTCCTCACTGGTCGAGTCGAGTCCTCACTGGTCGAGTCCGAGTCCTCACTGGTCGAGTCCGAGTCGAGTCCTCACTGGTCGAGTCCGAGTCCTCACTGGTCGAGTCGAGTCCTCACTGGTCGAGTCCGAGTCCTCACTGGTCGAGTCCGAGTCCTCACTGGTCGAGTCCGAGTCCGAGTCCTCACTGGTCGAGCCCGAGTCGAGTCCTCACTGGTCGAGTCCGAGTCCTCACTGGTCGAGTCCGAGTCGAGTCCTCACTGGTCGAGTCCGAGTCAAGTCCTCACTGGTCGAGTCCGAGTCGAGTCCTAAGTCATGAAAATCGTGACTCGAGTCCAAGTCAAGTCCGAGTCCTGGGACCTTATTTATCAATATTTTGGTAGAAATTATTATAAAAAACTTACGAAGGGAATTCAGAATGTTTAATAAGCTAGGCGTATGTCGCATGTCACTAATTCACAGGGGAGGCATTTTAACAAAAACATTTTTTATCAAAATATGTTTTTGGGCAGAAATGCCTTCTGGAACATGTGAACTTTCATGTGCCTAGCTACAAACCAAACGGAAAAGACATGCTGCCGTGAAGTGTTTATCCATGTACACGGGTAAGAGTCTAGGTACATTTTCAGATATTATACATTTCTAATTTTGTCAGAAAGTCATTTTCATTGCAAGTTAAAGCGTACTGTTAGTTAGTTGGATCATTAGCTAACATTACGTGTATGATCAGTATAGTAATATTATTAGGATATCAGAAATCCATTTGCATTGCTAGTTGTAGCCCAATGTTAGCTAGCTAGCTTTGAACCTAGTTTGTTTGCTTTAGCTTCCTGCAGATTCATACTCCAGCATTTTATGCATAGTGGCAAGCTATGACAATCCATTTGTACTGTAGCTATGGGTTGGGAATATAGTTAATTGTTTAGCTAGGTAGCTACACGTCTAAACAAGACTCCACGTCGCAAGAGAATGATTACTTGACCCATCAAGTTAGCCAGGTGTGTCTGAGGTTGATTATGGCCATTTATTGTATTTCAGGAACATGTGTACATGTATAGACAATAGTGACCCATACACATAACTAGATGTGGTTGGGGGTGGTTGTAGCATTTCTTTCACATGACCCATCAATGTAGACAAGTGTCTGGGTAAGCATCATCTAATTATACATTATTTTTATCTGGACACTTTCAAAGTCAGATTAGGATATAGGCCAAAGAGTAGATAAAGTGGATTTTTACCTTTAGGTTATCCTTATTGTAAAGAGATGGGTGGGGCTAAGGCTTATGAGGGTGTGAATGATGCGGAATAGGTGTTGACAAAGAGCTCTCCAGTAGGTGTACCATGTACCAAAACATCCAAGGGCCCTTTCCTCAAAAGTGGGGTTCCAAGTTTATCAAAGCAGAATTACTTTCCCATTGATCCTCAACTGCAGTGTATGGCTGATATACCCTTTTGTAGCTCTGAGTCTCTACTTTATTCCAATTTAAAAGTAAAAATAAAAATTTTATGTTGCTACTAGAACCGAATCAAGCCGGTGGGTCACATACGGTCAAAATAATCTCTTTAAAGCCTGTGGGGAATATACAACTCCGTACCATGAAATATAACCTACAACGGGCAAACAAAAAAATCTACGAAAAAAATATACTTTTCCGAGACTGAAATAGAGGTGCCTAGTGTCAGAGATTGAGTACAATCAAAATGTTTTACTTTGCTCACTCAGTTGTGGTTACCTGTACAAATTAAAACATAGCTACAAAGAGAGGACCATTAGGACAATTCAAGTTGCTTTAGCAATGGCAAATATACTTAAAATGAGTAGCTAGACAACTCACTAATATGCCATCCATCCTCAACAGCACCTTCCTGTAGACATATACAGCGCATTGCAAAAGTATTCATCCCCCTTGGCGTTTTTCCTATTTTGTTGAATTACAACCTGTAATTTAAATTGATATTTATTTGGATTTAATGTAATGGACATACACAAAATAGTTTAAATAGGTGAATGGAAATGGAAAAAATAACTTGTTTAAAAAAAATAAACAAAAAACAAATACGGAAAAGTGGTGCGTGCCAAAGTTGTGGAGACAAAGTTGTGGAGAACAAAGTTGTGGAGAAGTACAGATCAGGGTTGGGTTATAAAAAAATATCAGAAACTTTGAACATCCCACGCAGCACCATTAAATCCATTCTAAAAAAAATTGAAAGAATACGGCACCACAACAAACCTGCCAAGAGAGGGCCACCCACCAAAACTCACAGACCAGGGAAGGAGGGCATTAATCAGAGAGGCAACAAAGAGACAAAGAGACAAAGATAACTCTGAAGGAGCTGCAAAGCTCCACAGCGAAGATTGGAGTATCTGTCCATAGGACCACTTTAAGCCGTTCACTCCACAGAGCTGGGCTTTACAGAAGAGTAGCCAGAAAAAAGCAATTGCTTAAAGAAAAAAATAAGGAAACACGTTTGGTGTTCGCCAAAAGGTATGTGGGAGACTCCCCAAACATATGGAAGAAGGTACTCTGGACAGATGAGACTAAAATTTAGCTTTTTGGTGTCACAACTCCTACCGAAGGTGGCTTCCCTTCCTGTTCGGGTGGCGCTCGGCGGTCGTCGTCACCGGCCTACTAGCTGCCACTGATTTTTTCCTCCCCTTGTTTGTTTATTGGTTACACCTGTTTGTAGTTAGGTTGATTAGTGGGGCTTTATTACCCAGCAGGCCCGCTGGGTGTGCGGGATTGTTGTTGTCTTGTATGTCATGGTTCGTTTACGTTATATTTTCGGAACTATTTAGTTCCCCTTGTGTGTTGGGGCCTTTGGTTTTAGTGGCATTGTGTTCACCTCTGTGGTGATTAAAGTTACGCTACTCTGAACTCTCTGTCTCCTGCGTCTGACTCCTTCCTCCACTACACCCCGGGCATTACATTTGGCCATCAAGGAAAACACTATTTCTGGCGCAAACCCAACACCTCTCATCACCCTGAGAACACTATCCCCACAGTGAAGCATGGTGGTGGCAGCATCATGCTGTGGGGATGTTTTTCATCGGCAGGGACTGGGAAACTGGTCAGAATTGAAGGAATGATGGATGGCACTAAATACTGGGAAATTCTTGAGAGAAACCTGTTTCAGTCTTCCAGAGATTTGAGACTGGGACGGAGGTTCACCTTCCAGCAGGACAATGACCCTAAGCATACTACTAAAGCAACACTCGAATGGTTTAAGTGGAAACATTTAAATGTCTTGGAATGGCCTAGGCAAAGCCCAGACCTCAATCCAATTGAGAATCTGTGGTATGACTTAAAGATTGCTGTACACCAGCAATCTTTAACCCATCCAACCCATCCAACTTGAAGGAGCTGGAGCAGTTATGCCTTGAAGAACGGGCAAAAATCCCAGTGGCTAGATGTGCCAAGCTTATAGAGACATACCCCAAGAGACTTGCAGCTGTAATTGCTGCAAAAGGTGGCTCTACAAAGTATTGACTTTGGGGGGGATGAATAGTTATGCACGCTCAAGTTTTCTGTTTGTTTCACAAGAAAAAATATTTTGCATCTTCAAAGTGGTAGGCATGTTGTGTAAATCAAATGATACCAACCCCTAAAAAATCAATTTTAATTCCAGGTTGTAAGGCAACACAATTGGAAAAATGCCAAGGGGGGTGAATACTTTCGCAAGCAACTGTGCCATTGCTGTTTTGCAGAATGAACGAGTCGTGCTTTCCACATGGCCACCTTGCCACCACATTCAACAACTTATTTTGCGCATCACTTAACCCATCACCTGCAGATGAGTGGAAGCCTTTTCTGTTCACATGCTGGCTGAGGCTGCATAGTTTAACTCATTTTGGGATGGTTCTATTATGGCAATGTGGGTGCCATCCATTGCTCCGTTCATATTTGGGAACGCTGATGGCAAAGAAATCCCTATTGACTTCAACCTGTTGTGCGATGGTGTATGGACATTTTATATAACTGGTCGTTTTGCTGATGACTGCATCCAAAACATAGTCTCATCAAGTGCTGTGAGATGCCGATCGGCAAGCTCACACTGAAAAGATCCCGTTGGCAAAAACCAGAGGGTGAATAGTACTTGCATGTGCACCGGAATAGCATGTGTGTGTGCCTTTCTAAAGCAGGTCTTAAATAAAAATCCAATAAGATTGGTTTTGGGAAACGATATCTGAGGAGCCAATCTGTACTTTCTGCAAAAAAGTCCCACCGATCTCTAAAAACGCACTCTCTGCAAAATGCAGCGTGTGCCAAAAGAGCAAGCTCAGCTATCTCTCGTTCGATTTCCCATCTGTCTTTTATAGTATTTCACCTGCGCCTCTAATTTAACAAATGACTGTAGCCTACTTTATATGAATTATTATCATAAACAGATGCTCTGACATGGTCCAATTATGCAGTACCAGTCAAAAGTTTGGACACACCTGATCATTCAAGGGTTTTTCTTTATTTGGACTATTTTCTACATTGTAGAATAAGAGTGAAGACATCAAAACTATGACATAACACATATGGACTCACATAGAAACCCAAAAAGTGTTAAGCAAATCAAAATATATTTTATATTTTATATTCTTCAAAGTAGCCACCCTTTGCACTGATGACAGCTTTGCACACTCTTGGCATTCTCTCAACCAGCATTATGAGGAATGCTTTTCCAACAGTCTTGAAGGAATTCCCACATATGCTGAGCACTTGTTGGCTGCTTTTCCTTCACTCTGCTGTCCAACTCATCCCAAACCATCTCAATTTGTTTGAGATTGGTGATTGTGGAGGCCAGGTCATCTGATGCAGCACTTCATCACTCTCCTTGGTCTAATAGCCTTTACACAGCCTGGAGGTGTGCTTTGGGTCATTGTCCTGTTGAAAAACAAATGATAGTCCCACTAACTCCAAACCAGATGGGATGGCGTATCATTGCAGAATGTGGTAGCCATATTGGTTAAAAAAATCAGTGTAACCAGCAAAGCACCCCCACACCTCCTCCTCCATGCTTCACGGTGGGAACCACACATGTGGAGATCATCCGTTCACCTACTCTGTGTCTCACAAAGACACAGCGGTTGGAAGCAAACATCTCACATTTGGACTCATCAGACCAAAGGACAGATTTCCACCGGGCTAATGTGCATTGCTCGTGTTTCTTGGCCCAAGCAAGTCTCTTCTTCTTATTGGGGTCCTTTAGTAGTAGTTTCTTTGCAGCAATTTGACCATGATGTCCTGATTCATGTAGTTTCCTCTGAACAGTTGATGTTGAGATGTGTCTGTTACTTGAACTCTGTAAAGCATTGATTTGGGCTGCAATCTGAGTTGCAGTTAACTCTAATGAACTTGTCCTCTGCAGCAGAGGTAACTGCAGCAGAGGTCTTCCTTTCCTGGGGCGGTCCTCATGAAAGCCAGTTTCATCATAGTGCTTGATGGTTTTTGCGATTGCTAAATTTTCCATATTGACAGGCCATCATGTCTGAAAGTAATGATAGGCTGTTTCCCTTTGTTATTTTACCTGTTCTTGCCCTAACATGTACTTGGTCTTTTACCAAATAGGGCTATCTTCTGTATACCACCCCTACCTTGTCACAACACAACAGATTGTCTCAAACGCATTAAGGAAAGAAATTACACAAATTAACAAGGCCCACCTGTTAATTTAAATTCATTCCAGGTGACTACCTCATGAAGCTGGTTGAGAGAATACCAAGTGTGTGCAAGGCTGTCATCAAGGCAAAGTGTGGCTACTTTGAAGAATCTCAAATATAAAATATATTTTGATTTGTTTAACACTTTTTTGCTTACTACATGATTACATAAGTGTTATTTCATAGTTTTGATGTCTTTACTGTTATTCCACAATGTAGAAAATAGTAAAAATAAAGATTCACAATGGAATACAATTAAATCGGAAAAATGATTTAATTATTACTCTCACAATTTCACACATTTTCAACATACAGAATATTTCCCCCATTCATGCTTGACAAGCAGTTCCCTTATTCCGCCACTTTGCACTGTGCCTATACATCGTTATGGCTGTGCATAAATGAATGCACACTTTCAAGCAAAGTTCATAGTGATAAATCTCACACTTTGCATGGAAATGATCCCACACATGGTTTACCCACAGATTTCATAAAATGAGGCCCCCGGACTCTAGTACTACAACACTGGTATAGCCTCCATGTGCAGTCTTAAGGCGCTGTGGTTATCCCTGATTTAAGGCTAACGCTTACCTTATAGCTTATCCTAGCTTTGGTCCTCTCTACAGTAGAGCCACACAGACAGACCTCTAGGCTATTCCATACAGTAAAAAACACTACTGTACCTCCAAACCAGTGGAGGCTGCTGAGGGGAGGACTGCTCATAATACTGACTGGAACAGAGTGAATGGAATCAAAAACATGGAAACCATGTTTGATGCATTTGATCCCATTGAGGCTCCAGCCATTACCAAGCGGCCGTCCTCCCCAATCAAGGTGCCACCTGCCTCCTGTGCTCCAAACACATCTAGGACCTAGGACCATGATCAACCAGACCTGGTTTAAAGAGTTCCAGGGTACATAAAACAAGGATTACTATGTTCAAACAGTCTCTCCCAGGACACAGTAGTCACAGTTCTACATTAGCTATGTACATTAAAAAAATGGTCAAAGACTCCAGCCACCCTAGTCATAGACTGTTCTCTCTGCTACCACACGGCAAGTGGTACCGGAGCGCCAAGTCTAGGTCCAAGAGGCTTCTAAACAGCTTCTACCCCCAAGCCAGAAGACTCCTGAACATCTAGTCAAATGGCAACCCAGACTATTTGCATTGCCCCCCCCCCCCCCCCCTCCACACCACTGCCACTCTGTTGTCATCTATGCATAGTCACTTTAATTAACTCTACCTACATGTACATACTACCTCAACTAACCAGTGCTCCCGCACATTGACTCTGTACCGGCACCCCCGTGTATATATTGTTATTTTTTACTGCTGCTCTTTAATTACTTGTACCTTTTATCTCTTATCCGTATTTTTGAAACTGCACTGTTGGTTAGGGGCTCGTATGTAAGCATTTCACTGTAATGTCTACCTACACCTGTTGTATTTGGCGCATGTGACTAATAAAATTTGATTTAATTTATACAGCCCGATGGCTCTGTGCCATAACCCAATACATCTGACCATTGAAGCTTAGTCCCTAGTCCCTGTGGTTTATGTCATAACATCAATTAAGTCATAGGTCAGAGGTGACTCTTTGGTCTCTCAAAAGCATCTTACACAACACAGAGAAAGAGTAGGTAGAGGGAGACAAGAGGAGAGGAGTCCAGTGGTCTTCCCTTGTATAGCCAAAAGGTTATGTAATGGTTGAACTGAGTAGTAGCTATGGTTAGGTCAGATGTGGTAACTTGGGTGGAGGTTGAGTAGTGGTTGTAGGCAGGTTAGATGTGGTAACATGGGTGGAGGTTGAGTAATGGTTGTAGGTAGGTCAGATGTGGTAACTTGGGTGGAGGTTGAGTAGTGGTTGTAGGTAGGTTAGATGTGGTAACATGGGTGGAGGTTGATTAATGGTTGTAGGTAGGTTAGATGTGGTAACATGGGTGGAGGTTGAGTAATGGTTGTAGGTAGGTCAGATGTGGTAACTTGGGTGGAGGTTGAGTAATGGTTGTAGGTAGGTTAGATGTGGTAACATGGGTGGAGGTTGAGTAATGGCTGTAGGTAGGTCACATGTATCCGTTGTGCCTGGTGGCTGCTGGTGAGGGTACACTGGGTGCTGCTCGTGAGCTCACTCTCCCTCCTCCCTCAGTATAGCCGCTTCTCATAACTACAGGAAGACAACACACAGAGACAACTGTCAGGAATACAAGTCAAGCTTAATTGAAACTCATATTACACTACATAAACTAGATTGAGGGTTTTAAGAAATTGGTAGGCCTTTAAAAAGTCATGACCTCGACTTTTGGGTCTTCCTGAAAACAAAAAGGGACCAACAGAGAAAATTGCAGTAGGAAAAGAGTTAGAGTTGTGAGCACAGGGAGAATGTACTTACATGGCACAAAAGAATATCTATGATGAGAGCATGAGTCAGAGAAAGAGAGAAGGCAGACATTGTGACGTTTAGCTTGCTTCAGTGCTACTGTTTAGCTCAGGGGTAGGCAATTCTATCCACAAATGGTCAGAGCGGGTGCAGGATTCTTCCCCAGCTAAAGCCGTGACACATCCAAAACAATAAATCAACCAATCATAGTCAAAAGTGAATTACTTGCATCTGCTGTTACTGCTTTGGTTGGAGCGAAAGCCTGCACCCACAATGGACCTCGTATGGTATGACTGCCAATCCCCAGTTTAAGTAGCAACTCCTAAACAACATATAGTAAAGGAGATATGGACGCCACTGGTGAGGACAAACACACTCACTCACACGCTACCACCCAGGCCAGAGATAAAGGACATCGGACACAGAACATGGGACACAACAGGACAGGTTAGTCAATCACAGAGGAGAGGAGCACAGGATCTACAACGAATACCACAGGACAGGATGTGTAAACAATGCCAGAGCCAGGCAGGGGCAGACTTACGAGTGGAGTCCGTGTACTCCCCCCTCAACCTGAGCTGACATGGTCCTCTTCTCAAACTTCAGCTCCCCAGAGTACATCATGGACCTGAAATAACATACAACAATACAATTCTATCACAACAATGGAACAAAGAGACACGGATCATATCAAAGTGGAATACAATAACACAATCTAACATCTGTTCAGACTTACCGCAGTATGCAGAGGCTCTTGGCTCCGATGTCTTGGCAGCCATGTTGTATGCCAGCGATGAGGTAGGGGGCAAACTTATGGATAGAACCTTTATCCTGAACCGACCCTGACACACCCTGAGCCACCTTCACCTTGTCCCCCTCACTGTCGAGTTAAACACACAATCACAATATCCCTATCACTACAAATAGACAACATACACACACACCTTCTCCCCCTCACACCTCTGGCCTTTGCCCTATTACTGGAAATACACAAGACACACCGTGTCTCTCTCTCTACCTGAAGTAGCGTTTCTGGCTGCTGCTGTTCTTCTCCATGGCGTCCAGGGAGCCCATCCCGCGGTACTTCTTCAGCCGCACGCCATCTGAGAAGAAATACTCCCCCGGGGCCTCTGTGGTTGCTGCGAGCAATGACCCCATCATCACTGAGGGCACAGAAGTCAGAGGTGGAAGGAGGTAAAAGTCAGACCATCGATAGTATGGTGTACATTTTCCTGTTTGTGGGAAAAGGCTAATAATAATGCTCGGTGGGTTCAACACACACACAAATACACACCTGTGGATGCCCCAAGAGCGAGAGCTTTTACCACATGTCCAACGGTCTGGATGCCTCCGTCTGCGATGACGGGCACACCGAAGCGCCTGGCGTACTCTGCCACCTTGTACACTGATGTGCCCTGGGGACGCCCACACGCCATCACTGGCACACAATACAAACATAACACAAAGCAACATGTCAGCAACGTGTCAGCAATTTGACAACAAATAGTTTGTCTTTTTAACTACACATTTGGCAAACACTCTCCTCCCTCCTCATTTGCTGTTCCTCCCCGGTCTCTCGTTACCTTCCTGGGTGATGCAGATGGAGCCGCAGCCCATCCCCACCCTCAGAGCGTCCACACCCGCATCGATCAAATTCTTAGCCTGGGCTGCAGTCACCACTACACACACATAGCGAGAGAGACAGAGATACAGAGATACAGAGAGAGAATGTAAATTGAGAATGGGGAAGAAAGAAAGAAAATGTGTGAGATTAACATGAAAGAGACATTGCTAGAGAAGGTAGAGGAGACTCACCGTTTCCTCCCACCACCTGTAGTTCAGGGTATTTCTGTTTGATGTAGTTGATCATGTTGATCTGATAGACAGAGTTCCCCTGGGAGGAGTCCTACAGCAGTAAACAGAGAGGAGCGGAACCCAAAGATAAGACAAGTAACCAAAAATACAATAGAAACAACTCAACCTCTTCCCCAGACCCACCAGCACTACCACGTCAACCCCAGCCTGCATCAGCAGGTCCAGTCTGCATTTGTCCTCCTCTCTGGTTCCGATGGCCGCTCCACACAGCAGCTGTTTCCTGGAGTCCTTAGAGGCAAGTGGGTAGTCTCGGTTCTTCTTCAGGTCTGTCCTGGCGATGATGGCAACTAGCTCATCACTGTCATTCACTATGGGCAGTTTACCTGAGAGAGACAGAAGTTCCAAACAAAGATTGATCTTTTCTCATGTCCTCTCTAACTAAAGTGTCACTATAGGAAATTTTGTGTCACTACCATACAGTACCTTTCTTGCTGCGCTGCAGGATGTCGTTGGCCTCTTTCAGTGTGACGCCAGCTGGTGCAACCACTAAATCTTCCCTCTTTGTCATAGCCTGCAAGAATCAGCCATTCATGTAAACCTCACAGGAATAGTATTCAATTCTACAAGAAATAGACTCATCCAGTTTACAATATATGTTTTGATAATATATTGTCAATATATTAGACATGTACAAACAAACATGTCATCCACACACACCTCTTCCAGGGGTCTGTCATGGTCTTTCTCTGAGAGGAAGTCAATGTCTCGGGAGGTGACGATGCCCACCAGCTTGCTGCCCATCTTGCCCGTCTCGGTGACAGGGATGCCAGAGAAGCCGTGGCGGACCTTTGCTTCGAATACGTCTCCCACTGTGTGGCGAGGACTCATCACCACTGGGTCTGTGATGAAACCCTGCTCAAATTTCTGACCACAAATAAATAAACATCATTCAACGAATGTACGTTTGTATTTATTAAACAAGCAAGTTTAAGTGTATTCATGTACTGTTACATTGTCAAATGACGTTGTGACATGAGACTTTATACTGTTGATGTAACGGTCTATCAATATACTGTATATCATCATGTTGTCCAACAGCTAGCCACCATCTTACCTTAACCAAGCGGACCTCGTTGGCCTGGAACTCTGGAGTACAGTTATGGTGCATGATCCCAATCCCGCCCATGAGCTATAACACCCAGAGCACTGACCAATCAGGGTTAGCCGAACAATCCAATCAGACTTCAATATGCGTCAACCAGAGTCCATGTATTACAATAAATATTTTTTATTTATTTATGGAAATACATAAAAACTCATTACCACAACCAAAAATACCACTAGTAAATTAAGTTCTATAACAGATTTGTGGTCTTGTCTTATTGCTGTTGGCTGGCTGAGGAGATGAGGAGTGGCTCTATACTCACAGCCATAGCAATGGCCATGGAGGACTCAGTGACCGTATCCATGGGAGATGAGATGATAGGAGTCTTCAGGGTGATCTTCCTGGTCAGAGCTGAGGTCAGGTCCTAGAAACAGGAAGTAGAGGAGGAAATAGATAATTATCACATTACAGTGATCTGAGAAGAAAAACTTAACTACATAAATAATGACACCCTGTCACCAAATACCCGTGACTGTAAGGCAAGACCAATCTGAACATGCAATACCTCCTCATTGCCATTAGGTGGCAGTATGGATGCCAGCTGTCCCTGCTCAGTCCTGTATGTACTTACTTACTTACTTACTTACTTTATTGTCCCCATGGGGAAATTTTGTTGCAGTGTCATGTACACATTTAAAGTGGCGTTAAATACAAAACAGGATTGACAATACAACTTTCAATAACAGTCACGCACCAATAAATAAAATTAAATTTAAAATGTAAAATGTAAAAAAGAAGAAAAGACTAGCCTGCTGGCCTTACGGGGTCAATGGGAACATTTGCCCGAGCTATTTAAGAGGGATATCACACCTGGCACAAATGATTGTCTCGCTCTATTTTTCCTGCTGAGGGGTGCCCTATACCTGCGCCCAGAGGGGAGTAATTCAAAGTCCAGGTACAGGGGGTGACTTGGGTCTTAAATGATTTTGTGAGCCTTACGGAGGGCCCTGACCTTAAAAATCTCATCCAGGCCTGTCTGTTTGACTCCAAGTACCTTGCTTGCTGTGGTAATAATCCTTCTCAGCATGTTTCTCTGACTGACAGTGGCATTGCCAAACCAACAAACAATACAAAAAGTTAAAATACTCTCAATAAAGGATTTGTAAAACAGAGTCAATATAGTACAGTCTATATTAAAAGAACCCAACTTTTTTAGAAAGTACAGTCTCTGTTGGCTCTTTTTGTAGATCTGGTCTGTACATTTACTCCACTGAAGCTTACTGTCCAAAAAGACACCCAGATATTTATATTCCTCTACAATTTCTATATTCTGGCCTCTGATAGATGTTGCAGAGGTAGGTGTTGTACGCTTCCTGAAGTCTATGCACATCTCTTTGGTCTTGTTAGTATTGAGGACCAAGTGTGATTCCTCACACCACTCTACAAAGTCATCTAGGACCGGGCCATGATGTTCCTCGTCATCATGCAACAGGCTGATCAAGGCAGTGTCATCAGCGAACTTAACGAGGTGTCTGTCAGTATGGGAACTAGTACAACTATTAGTGTACAAGATGTACAGAAGTGGGGACAAAACACATCCCTGAGGAGAGCCTGTATTGGTATTGCGTATATCCGACACATGGGGACCTATTTTGACTCGCTGTGAGCGTTGGCTCAGGAAGTCCAACAGCCACAAAACCAGCCCCCCATCTAAGGAAAAGTCCCGAATGAGTCTCTGTGCTAGAATGTAGGGCTGGATTGTGTTGAAGGCAGAAGAAAAGTCAACAAACAGAACCCTGACATGGGATTTGGTACCTTCTAGATGTCTATAGACCATGTTAAGGAGGGTAAGGATGGCATCATCAACTCCTCTGCTGGTCTGATAGGCAAACTGAAATGGGTCGAGGAGCTTCTGGGTGACACTGAGAATATGACTTTTCACAATTTTCTCAAGGCATTTCATTACTAAGGATGTCAAAGCGACAGGGCGATAGTCATTCAGCACAGAGGGATTCGATACTTTAGGAATTGGTATAATTATTGATTTTTTCCACAATACTGGAACGTGTTGCTGGTTGAGTGAGGATTGGAAAATGTCTGTAAAAACACCAGCCAGTTGTTCAGCACAGTGCTTTAACACATGCCCACTTATTTTGTCTGGGCCTGTACAGTCATGATGTACAACAGGAGACATACCCTTCTGCCAGTAGAGAACAAACAAGCTAAAAACACAAGCACCTGTAGCCTACTAAAGCAATTACACCGGGCAAGACTCTGACTCTCATCCATGAGGGACTGGTGTTGCTATTCTCAGTGTTGTTGTGGAGTGAAGTGGTCTGGCTGGCTTTGTTACCAGCTGAGAGAGTGTGTGTGTGTGTGTACACACGCTATTCAACTGAGAGGAACATAAAGCAGCCTCCTGTCCTCCTCAGGGAGGCAGAGAGGACCACAGGAGAGGAGTGGCTGCACACACACACAGGGCTATACTGGGCTGTGTATGTATGGGTATGACATCATATGCCAGAAAACAGCTATGTAGTCGACTAAAGCAGTAGTATGGCTATGATACTGTAGCTTCTGTTGTTAATTAGCAAAGAAAAGGTTAACCAAACACACTGGATACTCACCACTTCATCAGAAATAAAGTCTATGAAACCAGGCAGAATCAGGAAATCACTGTAGAGGGGGGAGAGGGACAAAATAAATTAACAGAGAGAGAATATTGTGTGGTCTACGATTACTGACATATCATGTTGCCCTGAAAGGTGGATACACATCATTCTGCCAAACAGTGAGGGAACTGTTGTGTGAATACTTCCCACTCCTTGCGTCCCAGCACCAGTCCCTTGACCCCTGGCCAGCACAGAGTCACATCCCTACACCCTCAACCACTTTGCATATCACACACTCTCACACAGACTGGAAATAAAGCCTCTTTCTAATCCTCCCACTGTACTAGATGTGAGGATATGATGTTCTCTCTGTATAAATCTCCATTAGGACTGATAACACAAGCCTAATATACTCATTCTAATTTGAAAATAAACAAATTCCTCTTATGTAAGGCTGCATAATGATGATTATTCTACTGGTCTGGTCTGACCATATCATCACAGCAGTCAATGAGTGTTTTTACTCTGTCAGTATCACACTAACACTTATAAGGTCTTACTGAACGAAAGGTCGGAGTGTGTCTCTGCTGAGAGAGGATTTGTTATATCTATGATACATTAGTGTGGTCATTAAGATAATACACCAGCCATATCCGCACATATTCAGCCATCTATGAGATGTTTCAAATTTAGGTGGAGGAGCACATGTCTACTAGTATCAGAACTAGGCCTACTACATGTCATACTAATTTGAGTGTCCCGGATGTACTGTATGTTACCTATGCTGATCTATAAGACCAGGCTGAGTCACTCTCTGTCATACACTTTCAATTGGAAACATTTCAGGAATTTCAATCAAGATCATTGGAAATGCTCCTCTCTAAGTCTGGTAGAATGTATTAAAAAAATTCTTACTTGTATGTGAGTCCGTCCCCGATAGAGAAGAGCTGCTGAGCCGTCAGTCCATCTTCAGGCACGTACCCTGTCCCTCCACTGATCAGGTAGTCAGCCATGCTGGAACACACACACACAGTATATATACTGTACATGTGTGTATAATAAACTCAGCAAAAAAAGAAACGTCCTCTCACTGTCAACTGCGTATATTTTCAGCAAACTTAACATGTGGAAATATTTGTGTGAACATAAGATTCAACAACTGAGACATAAACTGAACAAGTTCCACAGACATGTGACTAACAGAAATGGAATAATGTGTCCCTGAACAAAGGAGGGGGGTGAAAATCAAAAGTAACAGTCAGTATCTTGTGTGGCCACCAGCTGCATTAAGTACTGCAGTGCATCTCCTCCTCATGGACTGCACCAGATTTGCCAGTTCTTGCTGTGAGATGTTACCCCACTCTTCCACCAAGGCACCTGCAAGTTCGCTGACATTTCTGGGGGGAATGGCCCTAGCCCTCACCCTCCAATCCAACAGGTCCCAGACATGCTCAATGGGATTGAGATCCGGGCTCTTCGCTGGCCATGGCAGAACACTGACATTCCTGTCTTGCAGGAAATCACGCACAGAACGAGCAGTATGGCTGGTGGCATTGTCATGCTGGAGGGTCATGTCAGGATGAGCCTGCAGGAAGGGTACCACATGAGGGAGGAGGATGTCTTCCCTCTAACGCAGAGCGTTGAGATTGCCTGCAATGACAACAAGCTCAGACCGATGATGCTGTGACACACCGCCCCAGACCATGATGCACCCTCCACCTCCAAATCGATTTTTCTCCAGAGTACAGGCCTCGGTGTAACGCTCATTCCTTCGACGATAAACGATCTGACCATCACCCCTGATGAGACAAAACTGTGACTCGTCAGTGAAGAGCACTTTTTGCCAGTCCTGTCTGGTCCAGCGACGGTGGGTTTGTGCCCATAGGCGACGTTGTTGCCGGTTATGTCTGGTGAGGACCTGCCTTACAACAGGCCTACAAGCCCTCAGTTCAGCCTCTCTCAGCCTATTGCGGACAGTCTGAGCACTGATGGAGGGATTGTGCGTTCCTGGTGTAACTTGGGCAGTTGTTGTTGCCATCCTGTACCTGTCCCGCAGGTGTGATGTTCGGATGTACCGATCCTGTGCAGGTGTTGTTACACGTGGTCTGCCACTGCGAGGACGATCAGCTGTCCGTCCTGTCTCCCTGTAGCGATGTCTTATGCGTCTCACAGTACGGACATTGTAATTTATTGCCCTGGCCACATCTGCAGTCCTCATGCCTCCTTGTAGCATGCCTAAGGCACATTCACGCAGATGAGCAGGGACCCTAGGCATCTTTATTTTGGTGTTTTTCAGTGGAGTCAGTAGAAAGGCCTCTTTAGTGTCCTAAGTTTCCATAACTGTGACCTTAATTGCCTGCCGTCTGGAAGCTGTTAGTGTCTTAACGACCGTTCCACAGGGGCATGTTCATTAATTATTTATGGTTAATTGAACAAGCATGGGAAACAGTGTTTAAACCCTTTACAATGAAGATCTGTGAAGTTATTTGTATTTTTACGAATTATCTTTGAAAGACAGGGTCCTGAAAATGGGACATCTCTTTTTTTGCTGAGTTTATATATACACTGCTCAAAAAAATAAAGGGAACACTAAAATAACACATCCTAGATCTGAATGAATGAAATATTCTTATTAAATACTTTTCTTTACATAGTTTAATGTGCTGACAACAAAATCACACAAAAATGATCAATGGAAATCAAATTTATCAACCCATGGAGGTCTGGATTTGGAGTCACACTCAAAATTAAAGTGGAAAACCACACTACAAGCTGATCCAACTTTGATGTAATGTCCTTAAAACAAGTCAAAATGAGGCTCAGTAGTGTGTGTGGCCTCCACGTGCCTGTATGACCTCCCTACAACGCCTGGGCATGCTCCTGATGAGGTGGCGGATGGTCTCCTGAGGCATCTCCCCCCAGACCTGGACTAAAGCATCCGCCAACTCCTGGACAGTCTGTGGTGCAACGTGGCGTTGGTGGATGGAGCGAGACATGATGTCCCAGATGTGCTCAATTGGATTCAGGTCTGGGGAACGGGCGGGCCAGTCCATAGCATCAATGCCTTCCTCTTGCAGGAACTGCTGACACACTCCAGCCACATGAGGTCTAGCATTGTCTTGCATTAGGAGGAACCCAGGGCCAACCGCACCAGCATATGGTCTCACAAGGGGTCTGAGGATCTCATCTCGGTACCTAATGGCAGTCAGGCTACCTCTGGCGAGCACATGGAGGGCTGTGCGGCCCCCCAAAGAAATGCCACCCCACACCATGACTGACCCACCGCCAAACTGGTCATGCTGGAGGATGTTGCAGGCAGCGGAACGTTCTCCACGGCGTCTCCAGACTCTGTCACGTCTGTCACATGTGCTCAGTGTGAACCTGCTTTCATCTGTGAAGAGCACAGGGCGCCAGTGGCGAATTTGCCAATCTTGGTGTTCTCTGGCAAATGCCAAACGTCCTGCACGGTGTTGGGCTGTAAGCACAACCCCCACCTGTGGACGTCGGGCCCTCATACCACCCTCATGGAGTCTGTTTCTGACCGTTTGAGCAGACACATGCACATTTGTGGCCTGCTGGAGGTCATTTTGCAGGGCTCTGGCAGTGCTCCTCCTTGCACAAAGGCGGAGGTAGCGGTCCTGCTGCTGGGTTGTTTCCCTCCTACGGCCTCCTCCACGTCTCCTGATGTACTGGCCTGTCTCCTGGTAGCGCCTCCATGCTCTGGAAACTACGCTGACAGACACAGCAAACCTTCTTGCCACAGCTCGCATTGATGTGCCATCCTGGATGAGCTGCACTACCTGAGCCACTTGTGTGGGTTGTAGACTCCGTCTCATGCTACCACTAGAGTGAAAGCACCGCATTCAAAAGTGACCAAAACATCAGCCAGGAAGCATAGGAACTGAGAAGTGGTCTGTGGTCACCACCTGCAGAACCACTCCTTTATTGGGGGTGTATTGCTAATTGCCTATAATTTCCACCTGTTGTCTATTCCATTTGCACAACAGCATGTGAAATTTATTGTCAATCAGTGTTGCTTCCTAAGTGGACAGTTTGATTTCACAGAAGTGTGGTTGACTTGGAGTTACATTGTGTTGTTTAAGTGTTCCCTTCATTTTTTTGAGCAGTGTATATCACACACAGTGAATTCGGAAAGTATTCAGACACCTTGACTTTTTCTGTATTTTGTTACCTTATAGCTTTATTCTAAAATGTATTAAATAGTTTTTTTCACCTAATCAATCTACACACAATACCCCATAATGACAAAGCAAAAACATTTTTAGAATTATTGCCCCCCAAAAATTAAAAAATTAAAAGTCACATTTACATAAGTATTTACTCAGTACTTTGTTGAAGCACCTTGGCAGCAATTACAGCCTCGAGTCTTCTTGGGTATGACGCTACAAGTTTGGCACACCTGTATTTGGGGAGTTTCTCCTATTCTTCTCTGCAGATCCACTCAAGCTCTGTAAGTTTGGATGAGGATTACCGCTGCACAACTATTTTCAGGTCTCTCCAGATGTTTGATCGGGTTCAAGTCCGGGCTCTGGCTGGGCTACTCAAGGACATTTAGAGACTTGTCCTGAAGCCACTCCTGCGTTGTCTTGGCTGTGTGCTTTGGGTCGTTGTCCTGTTGGAAGGTAAACCATCGCCCCAGTCCGAGGTCCTGAGCAGGTTTTTCACCACTTTGCATCCTTTCATCTTTCCCTCGATACTGACTAGTCTCCCAGTCTGCAACTGACACCTCCCTCTGAAACTGGATCCTGGACTTACTGACGGGCCGCCCCCAGGTGGTGAGGGTAGGTAGCAACACATCTGTCACGCTGATCCTCAACACTGGAGATCTCCAGGGGTGCGTGCTCAGTCCCCTCCTGTACTCCCTGTTCACCCACGACTGCATGGCCAGGCACGACTCCAACACCATCATTAAGTTTGCAGACGACACAACAGTGTCGATCACCGACACAACAGCCTGATCACTGACAACGACGAGACAGCCTATAGGGAGGAGGTCAGAGACCTGGCCGGGTGGTGCCAGAATAACAACCTATCCCTCAACGTAACCAAGACTAAGGAGATGATTGTGGACTACAGGAAAAGGAGCACCGAGCACGTCCCCATTCTCATCAACGGGGCTGTAGTGGAGCAGGTTGAGAGCTTCAAATTCCTTGGTGTCCACATCAACAACAAACTAGAATGGTCCAAACACACTAAGACAGTCGTGAAAAGGGCACGACAAAGCCTATTCCCCATCAGGAAACTAAACAGATTTGGCATGTGTCCTGAGATCGTCAAAAGGTACTACAGCTGCAACATCGAGAGCATCCTGACCGGTTGCATCACTGCTTGGTACGGCAATTGCTCGGCCTCCGACCGCAAGGCACTTCAGAGGGTAGTGCGTACGGCCCAGTACATCACTGGGGCAAAGCTGCCTGTCATCCAGGACCTCTACACCAGGCGGTGTCAGAGGAAGGCCCTGAAAATTGTCAGCCACCCCAGTCATAGACTGTTCTCTCTAATACTGCATGGCAAGCGGTACCGGAGAGCAAAGTCTAGGACAAAAAGGCTTCTCAACAGTTTTTACCCCCAAGCCATAAGACTCCTGAACAGGTAACCAAATGGTTACCCGGACTATTTGCATTGTGTGCACCCCCCAACCCCTCTTTTACGCTGCTGCTACTCTCTGTTTATCTTATATGCATAGTCACTTTAACTATACATTCATGTACATACTACCTCAATTGGTCCGACCAACCAGTGCTCCCGCACATTGGCTAACCGGGCTATCTGTATTGTGTCCCACCACCCGCCAACCGCTCCTTTTACGCTACTGCTACTCTCTGTTCATCATATATGCATAGTCACTTTAACCATACCCACATGTACATACTACCTCAATAAGCCTGACTAACCGGTGTCTGTATATAGCCTTGCTACTGTTATTTTCAAATGTCTTTTTACTGTTGTTTCATTTCTTTACTTACCCACACACACACACACACACACACACACACACACACACACACACACACACACACACACACACACACACACACACACACACACACACACACACACACACACACACACACACACACACACACACACACACACACACACACACATACCTTTTTTCCCGCACTATTTGTTAGAGCCTATAAGTAAGCATTTCACTGTAAGGTCTACACCTGTTGTATTCGGCGCATGTGACAAATACATTTTGATTTGATTTGATTTGAAAAACGTCCCCACAGCATGATGCTGCCACCACCATGCTTCACTGTAAGGATGGTGCCAGGCTTCCTTCAGACGTGACGCTTGGCATTCAGACCAAAGAGTTCAATCTTGGCTTCATCAGACCAGAGAACCTTGTTTCTTATGGTCTGAGAGTCCTTTAGCTGCCTTTTGGCAAACTCCAAGTGGGCTGTCATGTGCCTTTTACTGAGGAGTGGCTTCCGTCTGGCCACTCTACCATAAAGTCCTGATTGGTGGAGTGCTGCAGAGAGGGTTGAGCTTCTGGAAGGTTCTCCCATCTCCACAGAGGACCTCTGGAGCTCTGTCAGAGTGACCATCGGGTTCTTGGACACCTCCCTGACCAAGGCCCTTCTCTTCCCGATTGCTCAGTTTGGCCGGGTGACCAGCTCTATAAAGAGTCTTGGTGGTTCCAAACTTCTTCCATTTAAGAATGATGGAGGTCACTGTGTTCTTGGGGACCATCAATGCTGCAGAGATTTTTTGGTATCCCTCCCCAGATCTGTGCATCGACACAATCCTGTCTCGGGGCTCTACGGTAAATTCCTTTGACCGCATGGCTTGGTTTTTGCTCTGACATGCACTGTCAACTGTGGGACCTTATATAGACAAATGTGTGCATATCCAAATCATGTTCAATCAATTGAATTTACCACAAGTGGACTCCAATCAAGTTGTAGAAACCTCTCAAGGATGATCAATGGAAACAGGATGCACCTGAGCTCAGTTTCAAATATCATATTAAAGGGTCTGAATACCTATGAAAGTAAGGTATTTCTGTTTTGTTTTTTTATACATTTGAAAAAATGTATAAAAACCTGTTCGCTTTGTCATTATGAGGTACTGTGTGTATATTGAGGAAAAACATTTATTTAATACATTTTAGAATAAGACTTTAACGTAACAAAATGTGGGAAAAGTCAAGGGGTCTGAATACTTTCCGAATGTATTGTATATAGACAGAACCCAGTTGACCATATATATGGTCAAAGTTCTTCTAGACTCTAATACAGGATTTGTAGTTTTAACCCTGCAGATTAAAGGTGCACTATGCAGAAATCGCTCTGCCATTTCCTGTTTGCTAAAATTCTAAAAGTTTTTCTAATTTCAGTTTACGTGACAAAACAAGCAACTGTAGAGAATCATTGTACTATTTTAACCGCTGTGAAATACATTTTCCATAACCCCAAATATTGTATTTTCAGCTGTTTGAAGCTGGTGTACAAACCAAAAGCAAAAGAAGCAAAATATAAATTTAACGGGAAGCATAGAAATAGCGTACATAGAACAGATCCACCACTTCTTAGACTTTCTTACAATGCGAATGACAGATCTATAACTAACATTTCTATGTGAATTTGGTATGGTCGCCCTAAAAGCTTCATATTGCAGCTTTAAATATATAGACAAATTTAATGATGCATAATACTGTATCTCCATGTTTCACCTGCAAGGCTGTCAGTGAAAATTCAAAAGACCTCCTGAGTAGAATACATGCTCCTAAAACCGTGTTATCCAGAGAGAACGTATTGCTGTAATCCACAGTTTGTTGTTTTTACGTGATATAAGGGAATATACAGTTGTGGCCAAAAGTTTTGAGAATAACACAAATATTAATTTCCACAAAGTTTTCTGCTTCAGTGTCTTTAGATATTTTTGTCAGATGTTACTATGGAATACTGAAGTATATTTACAAGCATTTCATAAGTGTCAAAGGCTTTTATTGACAATTTCATGAAGTTGATGCAAAGAGTCAATATTTGCAGTGTTGACCCTTCTTTTTCAAGACCTCTGCAATCTGCCCTGGCATGCTGTCAATTAACTTCTGGGCCACATCCTGACTGATGGCAGCCCATTCTTGCATAATCAATGCTTAGAGTTTGTCAGAATTTGTGGGTTTTCGTTTGTCCACCGCCTCTTGAGGATTGACCACAAGTTCTTAATGGGATTAAGGTCTGGGGAGTTTCCTGGTTATGGACCCAAAATATCGATGTTTTGTTCCCCGAGCCACTTAGTTATCACTTTTGCCTTATGGCAAGGTGCTCCATCATGCTGGAAATTGTGAGTGAGCCCACTCCCTTGGCTGAGAAGCAACTCCACACATGAATGGTCTCAGGATGCTTTACTGTTGGCATGACACAGGGCTGATGGTAGCGCTCACCTTGTCTTTCCGGACAAGCCTTTTTCCAGGTGCCCCAAACAATCGGAAAGGGGATTCATCAGAGAAAATGACTTTACCCCAGTCCTCAGCAGTCCAATCCCTGTACCTTTTGCATAATATCAGTCTGTCCCTGATGTTTTTCCTGGAGAGAAGTGGCTTCTTTGCTGCCCTTCTTGACACCAGGCCATCCTCCAAAAGTCTTTGCCTCACTGTGCGTGCAGATGCACTCACACCTGCCTGCTGCCATTCCTGAGCAAGCTCTGTACTGGTGGTGCACCGATCCAGCAGCTGAATCAACTTTAGAAGACGGTCCTGGCGCTTGCTGGACTTTCTTGGGCACCCTGAAGCCTTCTTCACAACAATTGAACCGCTCTCCTTGAAGTTCTTGATGATCTGATAAATGGTTGATTTAGGTGCAATCTTACTGGCAGCAATATCCTTGCCTGTGAAGCCCTTTTTGTGCAAAACAATGATGACGGCACGTGTTTCCTTGCAGGTAACCATGGTTGACAGAGGAAGAACAATGATTCCAAGCACCACCCTCCTTTTGAAGCTTCCAGTCTGTTATTCGAACTCAATCAGCATGACAGAGTGATCTCCAGCCTTGTCCTCATCAATACTCACACCTGTGCTAACGAGAGAGTCACTGACATGATGTCAGCTGGTCCTTTTGTGGCAGGGCTGAAATGCAGTGGAAATGTTTTTGGGGGATTCAGTTACTTTGCATGGCAAAGAGGGACTTTGCAATTCATCTGATCACTCTTCATAACATTCTGGAGTATATGCAAATTGCCATCACATGCAGGCAGGCAGCAGACTTTGTGACTTTGTGAAAATTAATATTTGTGTCATTCTCAAAACTTTTGGCCACGACAGTACTGTACGTAGTTGTCTTTCTACAGCGCCTAATGATATGAATGGATAGGGGATAACATCAAAACAACACTAATTTACCTTCAGTGTGGTTGTTTACCTTTCAATTAGATAAATAGCTTGGCTCTGTAATCTGGAAATGTTGATGAACCTACAGACTCTATAACCCTGTCAACGGAAAGTCTTTCACTCTGTGTGACGGTCAAGCAGCAGGTAAGAGGCTTTAGTTACGTCACTGTCTCCTGATAGCAGCTAACTGGGATTTATAAAGCTCACTGACAACGTCAATGAAAACACCTTGACTGGCAGATGGATGTTTGGTAGTTCGTTAATGTAGATGAAAGCCAGTAATTCACTAGGCCAGTGGGGTCTGGCACCTGGGACCGAGCTAGGACCTAGTTGTTGACTGATGGTTAGAGCAATTGGAGTTTAGATGATGACGAATGGTATAGGCTGACTAGTTTTGTTTGTTACCTGTGTGCGTGTGTGTCTGGCTCACCTTTCAGGTTCGTATCCGGCTTGGATGCGTGTGGCACTGTATCTCTGTGCGGCCGTCTCGTGCCCGTGGCCGTGAGGGTTGGTGTGCGTGTAGGCTCCACGAGGGTTGGAGTTGGGGTGTGTGTGTTCCCCTTCACGGGGCGAGAGGCGCGGCCTGGCAGGCTCAGTGTCACCAACTATACGGCGGTAGTCGATCTGGTAGGTGTCTTGCTCAAGCTCACCAAACCGGTCGTAGCCTTGACCCTCCATCTCTGAGAAATCCAGGGCTAAGGCCTCCACGGTTGTCGTCTCACACACACAGACCTGACTGACCCCTTTCACACACACACACACAGACCTGACTGATCCCTTTCACACACACACTCATACACACAACCTGACTGACCTCTCACACACATACACAACCAATGCCTCTGACACACTTGAGGCCTCTATCAAGTCTCACATGCACATTCAATGCCTTACAATTACAATGCCTCATTCACACACACCTGGCATATCACGGACACCTGCACACCCAACGCCACTAGAACAGACTTCCCCAGAGTGTGTTCTTTCTCTAACACACTGCTGACACGAGTGCTGCTGTCTCACAACTGTGTGTCAATTAAATAGCCCTCCTCTAAATCCTCCTGTCTCTGGGGTGTTCTCCTGTCTCTCTGCAGATACAGTCTATGGGAGATAAGGCCTAAAAGTGGGAGCTCTGGTGTTCCTGAGACTGATGTACAGAAAGATGGAGAACTACCTCTCTCTTCGTTAGACAGAAGTAGGGAGGGTGGGTCACGCTGCAGGCTCAGGAGTCCTCTGAGGAGGATACAGTTGCAGTGAGCTGAAATCCTAGGTCCTGGGTGAGGCTGAATGAGTGTCCCCTGGATGTCCTTCGGTCTCAGGCAGGGTGGTGAGTCCCAAAAGGGAGAGGGAGCTGGGAGGGTAGATCAGCCCCCCTAAGGCCTGGAGAGCTTTGAGAGCTGAGCTAGTGGAAATGTGAGAGGAGTTTGTTCCTGAGACTACCAGCCTATTTTTCCTCCTCTCCTGGCTTAGCTCTGTTTGTGACAGTAGTAGACGTCAGTCCTACAAAGAGGATTGGAGGAATTAAAGCAGGAGGGGCAACTGGCTGGAGGGAGAGATGAGAGAGGCAGTGAGAGTTCAGTGATAGAGAAGGGGCGGAGGGAAGGGTTGGGGGTGGAGAGCTGTAAAACACACTTTCCCAGTATCTCCATGGTGAGGGGTGTGTGTTATCAGTCTTAGACTGTATTTTGTAGCAGGTTACCTAAATGTAACTCTGTGCTCTGCTGAAACCATTGACTGAGGGGAGAGTGACTGGGTTGCTTGGGGCATTTTCAGGAACATCATCTGCAGATGGTTAGTGCTTGTGACAGTTGCTGAGGGATTGGACCAGCAAAGCCTATTTAATTCTCACTTACAGTCTCTTTCTCTCCCATTCTCTTTCTTTCCCCAGTAGCCTCTCTCCACTAATCCCATTGACCATATTGAAAAAAAATAAAGTATTAATATTTTACTCTGTGGATGTAGTCCGATCTGTATTCTACATGTAATACAAACATGCATTTTCTTACATAACACAATGGAACGCCACAAGTACATTTGTATCCGAACTTCCACCACTTTGTGCCCTGCTGTAAGCGCCCCAAGTGGCATCCGTGATGATGACGTCTAATAAACGCGACAGCCACTGCAGTTGTAAAGACGCGACGAAAATGGCTACGTGTGTAATGATACGTTGCTTGTCTTCCAACTTTACCTCTGCCATGCCCTTTCTCTACAGTTCGGCACAGCTAACTCCCTCTCGGATGGTATCAAGGGCATATGTACTACGGACTCTGTTCACTACCACCCGACTCTCATCAGGTACTTGGTTGTGGACCTCGCAACACAGGTGGCTAGCTAACACGCTAACGTTAGCTAGTTCATAACAAGGACGTTCTTGTTTTGCATAGCACGGACATAACGTAGTTAGTTAGCTAAGATTGTAGATTAGAAGTAGACTAAACTGTTTTTAGGTTTGTCAACTTATGTGTAACTACTCGAACTAATTGCAATTTTCACCTGAATTCCACAGCTCTTAAATTCACAGACAAACACGAATGGATACGAGTAGAGGGAGAGGTAGGGACGGTTGGCATCAGCAAATTTGCTCAGGTGGGTTGTTCTCGAGGCATGCTACCACTGGTTCTTAAAGACATGTTTCGGTACTTGAGTGACAAAGAAATTATTTAAACCTGCTTTGGGCTGGATGTGTCAATGTGTAGTTCATACATGCAAAATTAGTCTTACTTCAATTAGCCATGAAAGTGACTTTTCTTGAATCTGTGCCATGCCATTTTCACTACAACAATTAGAGTTGTAGCCAATGAGCTTCAGCCCCTCGCAGTTGAGTGACAACTAACAAAAGGCCTGCCCAGCGTTATCCAATGAGTTTGCAGGGTGGACATAGCAGAGAGGGAGCAATGATGTGTTGCACATACGTGACCTAGTATGCAATTTTCGTGGACCACTTTTGTCTTGTGAGTGTTAATTTCAGAACTACTGGCTAAAAAGTATACACAAATACCGGAGAATCTCTTTAAGAGCCCCATTGGGACCTGTGGTCTTCTTACCAACCCACTGTTAGTATATGTTGTGACGCTTCCAACACATCATGGATCATCAGTGTGGTTGGGACTGACACATCTCATTTAATTGGTCAAATCTAAATCTGTGTCCTGCAGGAGGCTCTAGGAGATGTGGTGTACTGTGGACTACCAGAGGTTGGCACACAGCTGGCACAGACTGGTAAGCAGCCGTTACTACCCTACAGACTTGTGTGGATGGTAACATGACGCTGGTCATCTTGGGTTATACTAGTAAATCTTACCTTCCTCAAGACCTGTTCATGACCTGGCATATCGCTGTCCTCTTTTTAGATGAATTTGGAGCATTGGAGAGTGTGAAGGCAGCCAGTGAGCTGTACTCTCCTCTAACCGGGGAAGTCACAGAGGTCAACACACTCCTGGCAGACAACCCCGGCCTCGTCAACAAGTCCTGCTACAAAGACGGTGAGCACACACACCCGTCCGCAGACATACAGTGAGCTCCAAAAGTATTGGGACAGTGACACTTTTTTTTCCTGTTTTGGCTCTGTACTCCATAACTTTGAATTTGAAGTGATACAACGACTGAGGTTAGAGTGCAGACTGTCCGTTTTAATTTGAGGGTATTTTCATCCATATCGGGTGAACTGTTTAGAAATGACAGCATTTGTTAGACGCACAAATATACAAGAAATTTGTGCTTCTGTAGCTTTCTCACTTATTATTCACAATTCATTCAGGATTATCCGTAATCATGGTAGCATCCACATTAATGTAGGAGAGTTTAGAAACATATATTCTTATTTACAATAAAAGTCACTCCAAAATGACTGTTATTTACCATTCATTTCTATTGGGCACAAAATAATCTCAAACACAACCAAAACAAACAACAAATGCATCCAACAAATTTGTAGTCACAAGCTTGATGTAGTCATTGCGTGTTGTGAATATAGGACCAAATACTTAACTTTTGACTACTTTAATACACAGGTGAATTTGTCCCAGTACTTTTGGTCCCCTAAAATGGGGGGGGGGGGGGGAGACTCCGTACCTTCAGGCTCTGATCAGGCCCTACACCCAAACAAGGGCACTGCGTTCATCCACCTCTGGCCTGCTCGCCTCCCTACCTCTGAGGAAGTACAGTTCCCGCTCAGCCCAGTCAAAACTGTTCGCTGCTCTGGCACCCCAATGGTGGAACAAACTCCCTCACGACGCCAGGTCAGCGGAGTCAATCACCACCTTCCGGAGACACCTGAAACCCCACCTCTTTAAGGAATACCTAGGATAGGATAAAGTAATCCTTCTAACCCCCCCCCCCCCCTTAAAAGAGTTAGATGCACTATTGTAAAGTGGTTGTTCCACTGGATATCATAAGGTGAATGCACCAATTTGTAAGTCGCTCTGGATAAGAGCGTCTGCTAAATGACTTAAATGTGTACAAAAAGTTAAGTAATTTCCAAACGGTCTACCAATATGGACTTTTTTTAATGTTTTTTTTTCACCTTTATTTAACCAGGTAGGCTTGTTGAGAACAAGTTCTCATTTGCAACTGCGACCTGGCCAAGATAAAGCAAAGCAGTGTGACACAGACAACAACAACACAGAGTTACACATGGAATAAACAATAAACAAATCAATGACACAGTAGAAAAAAAAGAGTCTATATACAGTGTGTGCAAAATGCATGAGGAGGTAGGCAATAAATAGGCCATAGGAGCGAACAATTACAATTTAGCAGATTAACACTGGAGTGATAAATGAGCAGATGATGATGTGCAAGTAGAGATACTGGTGTGCAAAAGAGCAGAAAAGTAAATAAAATAAAACAGTATGGGGATGAGGTAGGTAGATTGGGTGGGCTATTTACAGATGGACTATGTACAGCTGCAGCGATCGGTTAGCTGCTCAGATAGTTGATGTTTAAAGTTGGTGAGGGAAATAAGTCTCCAACTTCAGCGATTTTTGCAATTCACTGGCAGGTCACTGGCAGCAGAGAACTGGAAGGAAAGGTTGCCAAATTAGGTGTTGGATGAAAAAAAACTCAAATTAAAACTGACAGTCTGCAGTTTAACCTCATAGTAGTTGTATCATTTCAAATCCAAATTGCTGGAGTACAGAGCCAAAACAAAATTGTCACCGTCCTAATACTTTGAGCTCACTCTATATGCATACACTAGTCTACACGCATTCTTGACATGCACACAAATACACATATCAGTGATTATTTTAGAAATAATATTCAAACAAGGCCTGTGACTAGGCTCACCTCTGACTTCTAATCCTTGCTGGGACAGGATGGCTGATGAAGATGACCATTGCTAACCCTAAGGAGCTGGATGCTCTGATGGATGAGAAGGCTTATGAGAGATACATCAGATCCATAGAAGACTAGCACCGCCTAGACGCAACCCTTATCACCCCCTCACCTGCCTAGCAATCCCTACTAGAGAGGAAGTGCACCAGTTGTGCCGGGAGTCAGATGTGACACTACACCGGGAAACTACCAGAAACACCAGAGGAGCAGCAGAGCTCATCCATATTGACTTGCCAGTGTTATTGTGGTCTGAATGTTAAGTCTTTAGTGTATTGGTAATGACTATGACCTAATGGGGATGCTGGGAGCAAATGTCTTACACATGTGGCATGATGTACTATACATGGCTGATGTAGAGTGATACTGTTCGAGTCCTGATGCATTCTCTGGCTGAATCTCAAGTCTTATCCTTGATTCCTTGTGTCCTTTCTCCACCTCCTTAAAACATTAGAGGGTTTCATTTTGATGTTTTGAGGAGTAAAGTACACAAAAGAATTGAGGAAAATACTTTTTTAAGATTAATCCTCAGTCTTCCACTCAAAGCCTTCCCCAAGCACAGGGGATGAGGAACTTATGCTGCATTCATAATTAAGTGAGAAGGTGTTAATTATACCAGTTGTGAAATCGTAAATACCAGTTGGATGTATTCACATGCTTTTAACTCGTTGAGAAATGGGATGATAGACGAGTTTCCCACTAGTAATTATGAGTTGTAGGGGGGTTTAAGTGGATTTTTCCCAGTTGTATGTGGTAAATACCACCTTCCCACTTGGTTATGAATGCAGCATCAAGTCTGAACACTACTGGGAAAAATAGTCCTCAGAATTGCACTATCAAATACAGCTGTCTGGATCAGTCCATCTGGTAGGGGAGGGGGAAGGGCTAATAATAAAGCACTTTGGATCTAGAGCAGGCTGGTTTCTACTGTATGTTGTTGTGCATCTGTATGCACAGCATGTACTGGCACTATGAAGATTACATAAAAATAAAACTCTTGACTTGCACTTCCTTGTGTGTTTACTTAGTGCAAGTCCTGTCCACTTCATCCCCCCCTGAGTACTTTCACTGCGATGTCTGTGTAGCCTCTGATACTAGTTTTGGAAAGACAGCACTTAAAGATTGTATCTTTCATTAATGTTTATTATATTTTCGCTTGAATTCCTTCGTACAAATATTGCACTTGGAACACAATGACACCTAGTAGCAGTGCTTGCAGTTGATTCAGCCTGCATTACTGAATTATGACTGGTAAAGGACTAAAATGTAAACAACAGTTTTTCCTTGTTACACAGACTAACCACACTGGTCCCGCACCGATGACATGGATGTCGATTAAGGCAGCCCCCCCCACACCTCTGATTCAGAGGAGTTTGTGTTAAATGCGGAAGACACATTGCAGTTGAATGCATTCAGTTGTACAACTGACTAGGTGTACCCTTAACCTCTAACCCATGATGTGGTACCCAGTTTTGCAACAGTTCTATCAGTGTAGTCTTTGGCTGATCTTTAACCTCTGCCCTCTCGGTCATCTGTGAAACGTAGCCACTCCCCCAGGCACAGAGGATAACCTGGCCTTAGCAGCAGGGGTCCTCCTAACCCTTCCCCGGGCCATATGGGGGTGTGCCAGTCCCTCTAACTTTCTCTGGTCTCTCTCCTGTCTCTCCCTCCCCTCGTTCATCATGCTGGCCATGAAGTCTGTCTGGTTCAGGAAGGTGATCGTCTCATCCCGCCTGCGACTCACATGGGGGTTAGAGGCAGCGTCCGGGTCTGGATCGTTTGATTGGTGTTTGAACTCCATGCGGGAGGAACTGCCTATCTGTGTTGACCACGCCTCCCTGAGAGAGAAGTTGTCACTCACTCAATTTAGCAAAATTCACATTTGTACATAAAATACACCATTATAAAATGGCTCAAGGCATAAAAAAAAACATTTAGGCAAGGAAAGAAATCAAACAGGAAAAACAGTACCGAGGACCACTCATGAGACACGATACAATAGAAGCAGTGAGTTGATGCACACCCAGGGCCTCCAAGACCGGGGGGGGGCCAGGTCGCACCCCGAACGGGGGTCCACGTACTCCCCAAAATGCCTCCTCACCAACTTCACGTCCTGCAGAGAGTGGCTCCTTTCCTCCAGATCTGTCAGTGTAGAGTAATAAGGGAAGTGTAACACTCACAATTCTATACAGAGAAACACGTGAGAGTTGAGTTAACTTAGGCGTAAGGCTATAGTAGGGTTATGGTAACTACGGTAAGGTTAGGTTAAGGCTAGGGTAAGGTTATTACAATGAGGTTAGGGTAAATCTGGTAAGATAAGGGTAACTATGGTAAGGGTATAGGTTAGGATAAGGCTGGTGCTCTTGTCTCACCGGTTCGGCGCAGCATGGAGGCTGGACACTTACAGGGTTTGTGTATGAAGTCATCAGGCACAGCAGCCAACTCAGGGCACCACGTCCTGGCGTAACTTCCGTTAGGGTCACAGGTCATGGCCGTGTCAACAGGATGCATGACAAAGTTCCAGTGGTCCAGACCACACATGCCTCCATTCTGCCACATCACGGCATCTATGGCCATGTCAGCATCTACCAGGGTGTCCTACACACACAGTAAAATGTGAATTAACAGACAAAGCTCTACAGCTCTATATTCTGGTGTGTGTGTTTCACCTGGAACCAGCAGTATCCTTCCTGCCATGGTAGATAGAGGTAAACTATGAGGAAAGATAGTTGTTCATCATCTCATATAGTTGTTCATCCATTCAGTCAGCCACAGCTGTCTACTATACGCAGGGGTGGGCAGTTCCAGTCCTCAAGGGCCTGATTGGTGTCATAGTTTTTCCCCAGCCGCAAATAACACACCTGACTCCAATAATCACCTCATTATGATCTTCAGTTTAGAATGCAATTTGATTAATCAGCTGTGTTTGCAAGGGATGGAGAAAAAGTGTGACCAATCAAGCCCACGAGGACTCGAGTTGCCCACCCCAACCTGTCTTGCCTCTCTGCCGTGCCTTCAGATGATCCTGCTCGCTGCTCCACCGAAGAGCCTGATTGGACAGAAACCAGGAAGCGAGTGAGTGTTCTGCTTTCATTGGATACAAACCAGGAAGAGGATCAGTGTTAACCCTGCCCTTACCTTGTCTCAGTGGTTCCCAAGGAAGGTCAGGAAACAGTGTTGGCTGCCAGTAGGCCAGGTACCTCCAGGACAGTTTTCGTATGAACTTGGGGGGTCGGCAGCGTGCCCCTTTCACGTCCCACAGCGAAAAAACTGCTGTAACTGACACTGCCATAATATTTTAAATATCCAAAGTGTATATCTAGAATGAGTCATAATCATCCATGAAAAGACTTTGTTAAATGTTCATTTCTTTGAATTTTCCATACGTTTTTCGGTTATCAATTCTGGTGATAGGAGAGAAGCGAGTAGGCTGGGTCGTCACTAGTTACCACAGCCACAAAGACATAAACTCGGCCTATTTCTATATTTATTTTCTTAAAATTTGAATTTAAACCTAAACTTAACCATACTGCTAACCTTGTGTCTAACCTTAAATTATGATCTAAAAGCTATTTTTGTTTTAATGGATTTGTACGATATAGACAATTTTGACTTTGTGGCTGTGCTATCTCGTGAAACATGAATGATTTACTCAACAGCTGATCGCTAGTTAACCCTCCTGCTGTGTTCCGGTCGAATTGAACCGATTTACAAGTTTTCTCTCTGAAAAAAAATGTAGTTCATTTCATCTGATCGTCATAAGATTCCACGACTTTGTCCACACAGGGCATCTGAACACACAACATACATTTGGATGATTTTCATAAAATGTTGGTTGTTTTATTTAACTTTTGGTCATTAGAAATGAATGGGTGAGACTACAATTAGTGTATAAATGTGTTTTTGAGCGCGCGCGCACACACACACACGACTCAAACCCTTATTCCCCTTATTGGCTTCCATCGCAACCCCCACGGGAACCTTTCCCCAATAAAATCTTTCCCCCGCGGGAACCACACCAAGCTTTTTTGAGGCCTTGCTCACAATTCATTCTGTGGCAGCACAATGACCAAACGGTATACTGTATGTGAGGCTCTTGATCATATCTTTGATCATGACACTGGTGAGGAGGAGAGTCCTTGTTAAACTTACACAAAGTAGTCTGTGATAAATAGCACAATATGTTTCATCTGAGTATTTGTTACAGTCAAAATAATCCATACATTATGCTTTTTTTTTTACAAAAAAACTAGTTGTATGAGCTCAGGTCAATGAGGCCTACAGGCCATAAATAGCAAAGAGGCCTGATATAAAAATCTAACACAACATTAAGTGATAATATATGTATTATTGTGGATTTATAATCAGCTATAGAACACAGAATTAATTAACATGAAACGAACACAACAGGAGGCTAAACAAACACAGTCCAACACTGTTTTGTAATCTGATGCGATGCAATGCAACATTTTGACCAGTAGAGAGCACACAAGTCTAAAATATGACAACCATGAGTCATTTTCTACGCTCATGGTGCTCCGGAGCACCCCTCAGCTCCCCTCTCCACACTAAAGACAAATCAAATCATCATAATTATCATCATCATCCAGTCTAGCCATCCTACAACCTCTCCCACCAACTTTCATAACCTTCATTTATTCTCTTGATCCTCATACTATACTGAAAGGATGCGGGAGAGGGAGAGGGAGAGAGAGATCAATAGTGTTTAGACAGGGTATGTAGTCTCTAAGTGTGTGATCAATAGAGAACAGGGGGAGATTAGCTGGCTTCTCTCTCAGTTTCCCACTAACAGACAGATCAGTGAATGGACCAATCTGCCCTCAGGCTAAACACATTGACCTGCTGTTTCAGTCTTCTGTCTTGTGCTATCAATAAAGATCTGTTTTGAATGCATACCTAAGAGATCAAAGAGAGAGACAGAGAGAAAGGTGAAAGAAGAAGAGAGGAGGTGAGGATGGGAGATGAGAGGAGAGCAAGAGAGAGGGAATGGAGAGAGATAACGAGTAAATGAGCAGACAATAGTGTTGCGCTGTACCTCCAAGTCTTTGTCCTGCCAACAAGGCACATGTCCACAGCTCTGACTCCTTAACACACAGGTACACAAGTGCACGCCCCTATAAAATCACCATAACATCTCCAGGAGAATTCATGTAAAGACAGATTAAAAACTAAGTGAGGAGAAACGGGCCACTGGAATAGCTATTTGCAACTCATAAATCATTCTGACACACACACACACACACACACACACACACACACACACACACACACACACACACACACACACACACACACACACACACACACACACACACACACACACACACACACACACACACACACACACACACACACACACACACACACACACACACACACACACACACACACACAGTAATTAAACACTGGCTATGTACTCTCTCTTGGTGTAAATCAGACATGCAGACACAGTTATCACATTAGGGAGGTCTGCCATGTAGAAACACGAGGGGGAGGGGAGGGGACCAAACACACATACAGATACACACGATTGCATCCTCCTCCCACAGCAGGAGGAATATTTTTATTTCTTCACCATAACCATAACCATGGTTACGGCACATAAATACATAACCTGAACCATAACATCCCAATTCGGCACTTGGTCCATGATAGCAAAGACTTTCCCATTCACCTATCCTCTCTCTTGTTCTCTCTCACCCTTTCTCCTCTCTCTTTACTTCTCCCTCTCTCTATCTCTGCGTCTCTCCTCTGTTTTCCCACAGTGGTCGATAGCTCTTTAGAAGCATTGAGTGAATCAGCTGGTGAGGAACAGGAGGACAGAGAGAGGCTGAGGGGTTAATGTAGGTAAGCAGGAGGACAGATAGAGGCTGAGGGGTTAATGTAGGTAAGCAGGAGGACAGAGAGAGGCTGAGGGGTTAATGTAGGTAAGCAGGAGGACAGATAGAGGCTGAGGGGTTAATGTAGGTAAGCAGGAGGACAGATAGAGGCTGAGGGCTTAATGTAGGTAAGCAGGAGGACAGATAGAGGCTGAGGGGTTAATGTAGGTAAGCAGGAGGACAGAGAGAGGATGAGGGGTTAATGTAGGTAAGCAGGAGGACAGAGAGAGGCTGAGGGGTTAATGTAGGTAAGCAGGAGGACAGATAGAGGCTGAGGGGTTAATGTAGGTAAGCAGGAGGACAGAGAGAGGCTGAGGGGTTAATGTAGGTAAGCAGGAGGACAGATAGAGGCTGAGGGGTTGATGTAGGTAAGCAGGAGGACAGAGAGAGGCTGAGGGGTTAATGTAGGTAAGCAGGAGGACAGATAGAGGCTGAGGGGTTAATGTAGGTAAGCAGGAGGACAGAGAGAGGATGAGGGGTTAAAGGAGGTGAGGAGAAACATGGAGAACACATCACTTCATTGCCAGGTATCAGAGCTGGAGTCTAGCTATAAAACAGGGAGAACACATCACTTCATTGCCAGGTATCAGAGCTGGAGTCTGGCTATAAAACGGGGAGAACACATCACTTCATTGCCAGGTATCAGAGAAGAAGTCTAGCTATAAAACGGGGAGAACACATCACTTCATTGCCAGGTATCAGAGCTGAAGTCTAGCTATAAAACGGGGAGAACACATCACTTCATTGCCAGGTATCAGAGCTGGAGTCTAGCTATAAAACGGGGAGAACACATCACTTCATTGCCAGGTATCAGAGAAGAAGTCTAGCTATAAAACGGGGAGAACACATCACTTCATTGCCAGGTATCAGAGCTGAAGTCTAGCTATAAAACGGGGAGAACACATTACTTCCTTGCCAGGTATCAGAGCTGAAGTCTAGCTATAAAACGGGGAGAACACATATCTTCATTGCCAGGTATCAGAGAAGAAGTCTAGCTGTGATGTATGCTCGACGGGACCACCTAGCCCTATAGCAACCGCCATAGCAACACACTCTGCCATCTACGTGAACAGCATAATAAGATTACAGGAATACACACACACCGTCAGAAGCAGAAACATTAACATACACACACACCGTCAGAAGCAGAAACATTAACATACACACACACTGTCAGAAGCAGAAACATTAACATACACACACACTGTCAGAAGCAGAAACATTAACATACTGTACACACACCGTCAGAAGCAGAAACATTAACATACTGTACACACACCGTCAGAAGCAGAAACATTAACATACTGTACACACACCGTCAGAAGCAGAAACATTAACATACTGTACACACACCGTCAGAAGCAGAAACATTAACATACTGTACACACACCGTCAGAAGCAGAAACATTAACATACACACACACTGTCAGAAGCAGAAACATTAACATACACACACACT